>NC_143579.1:79703068-79830454 GCF_048544385.1 Mastigoproctus giganteus
ACACACACACACACACACACACACACACATATATACAGACACACGAGGGTAATTAAAAAAATAAGTTACACTTGACCATTGTAGCCTAAGAGACATTTATTGAGGTATGTAACATTACGCAATAGAAAGCACATACTTTGCACTACTGTTCCACATAGTCACCGAGTTGGTGTAAACGATTCTCAGAACGTGTGACTAAACGTTCAATTCCCTGATGATAGATATCCACTCTTTGGTCATTCAGCTACCATCAAACTGCTGTTTCCACCTGCTCATCATTTGCAAATCATTGTTACCCTAGATGTTCTTTCAGCTTGCTGAAGATGTGATAGTCACAAGGTGAAAGATCGGGACTGCACGTCGGATGTTGCCATACCTCCCATCCAAAACTTTGGAGCAAGTGTCGTGTTGTGCATGCATTGCATGGGGTGGTATTGTCCTGAATGAGAACAACACCTTTGCTTAACTTTCCTCTTTGCCTCTTGTTTTTCATGGCTGTTCACAAAGACCGTAATGTTTGGCAGTATGAGGCAGCATTAATTGTTGTGCCTTTTGCCATAAATTCTGTGTAAACAACTCCTTCACAGTCGAAAAACACAGTGGCCATGACCTTTCCTGCTGATGGTGCAACTTTGAATTTCTTCTGCACAGGCAACGTTGTGTGTCTCCATTCCATAGACACTCTCTTCATTTCTGGGGTGAAATTGTGCGTACCCTCGTTTCATTGCCAGTGATGATGTGGCGTAAGAAGTCATGGCCTTCCATAGAATAGCATTGAAGGAAGGCTAAAAGGCTCCTTCGAACTTGGAGTAACATTCTAGCTGACATGCCATTATGAACGCTTGCTCCTACACAACTGTTACCGCTGCATCAACGAAACTCACCTACCAGAAGGCGAATGATATGAACTCCATTCCACGCAGGTGCCATATTTGTTGCGCAATTATACAACGAGATGGCAGCAGATGTAACTTATTTTTTGAATGCTTCTCGTATACATAAAATTTTTATATACAAAAAATACAGTAAAATATTATTACAATCTCTATCATTAACCTTTTTATAAGTGTGTGTGTGTGTGTGTGTGTGTGTGTGTGTGTGTGTGTGTGTGTGTGTGTGTGTGTCCAAATGATTATAAACATATATATATATTGTAAGGTTCTCATCAACAAATTACAACTGTATGTTTCAAACTCTACAGAGACAAGCTGAAATTGAAGAAATTCTGTGGAATTCTGATCAAGAATATGATGAAACTTAATCAAATAATACACAGAGGATGTTAAAACACAATAGGGTCTATCACACTTGTGATGGCTGTACAAGGGCAGTTGTGTCGCATCTCCTCTTGCAAATAATGACAAAAGAAATAACATTCAAAAGAATTATTTTTAAAAAAAATTTCAGTGGAAAGCAGCAATTTCACGAAATAGAAATTTAAGGAAGACATGTGCAATAATAAATTTGTTATCAAGAAAAAAAAAAAAAAAAAAAAAGGATAAATGAAATGGCAGTGTATTTTTCAGCATTTAACTTTGCAATTTTGTCCAGTTGTTATCAAAGATCAGTTAACTGATATGATCAATAACAACAGCAGATACAAATAATTTTAATCCTATAATTTCCAACATTCTACGTTGTTTATAGGAAAGAATGGCACATCAAGTAATAATTTAAATGATATCCAGTATCAACCTTAAATGTGAGGGTTGTTAGTTTCAATGTCCCATGAATTGCCATGTTCTCGCCAGTCCAATGGGAATGACAATGACCTTGTAGTACAGAATGTTATGCAAATATAGACATGAAATGACCCTTCAACTGGTGCAGCAAAATCCAGAATATGCACTGGTGCATGGTGGAAACATGAAATTTACATATTACAGTGTGTTTCAAACTATATACACTGAATGAAAAGCACATCTGTAAAATAATGTGAAAGCATGTTATCGAAAAATGATTTGTGACATAGTATTACTGTATATAGAATACAGCTAAAATGCTACATTCATACACAATTATGAACTTATTATTATTAGATACCATAATTATGTATGTTGTGAACTGCTTTATACTGGAAGTGTGATGCATAAAAAAGGATAAAAATGTGTACAGAATTTGGAACATGTTCATGAAGAAGAGGTTCTGGCCTTCTTCCTGTCACATCCAACTAGCACCGTTTGAGAAGCTTCTTCTGCATAAAGGATCAAGAACATACATATTTGGAGGATCCTTCGAAAGAACAAACTACATCCCTATCATTTGTTTTTAGAAGATTTGCATGAAGGCAATGACACAAAACACTTAGAGTTTTGTAATTTTCTGTTAACCAAGGTGGAAGAAAGTCCCAGTTTGCTCAGCAATTGTTTGTGGACTGACAAAGCCACCTTCACTCGAGATGGCTTCACCAACAGGCTCAATTCTTCCTACTGGTCTCCTATCCATCAAAGCCCAAACTGTTGCAGAAATACTTGCCATCGGGTGAGATGGTCTGTCAGATTGTGGTGCAGAATATGGGCAGGGGAAGATGAAGTTTCAGCCCAATTTTTCATGATGGCACACTGATTTGGGGAAAATATTATGAATTACTTTGAATTAACATATCTGATTGGTGAAAAAGTTCCATAAATTTCAAAGCCCAACAACAATTTTGGCTCCAGCATGATAATGTCCCACCACATAAAACTGTAGCACTCCAACAGTGAATACAATGCATATTTAAAGATCAGTGCATGGAATATGGGGGTGATTTTTCTCGAACACCACATTCACCTAATCTCCCCAATTATTTTGAGGTTTTCTTAAAGCAAAAGTGTACAAATCATCTATTGACAATTCAGACAATCTCAAAAGAAGGATACATAATGCACGAACTGAAGTTAACAGCATTATTCTAAAGAACGTTTGTTTGTTTGTTCTAATTTATAGGTTGCATTAATGGGGCACAGGGAGGGCACACTGAGTTTGTGAATAATATTTAAAGTATAATATAAAGAATAATATTTATTCTTTATATTATTATTTATTCTTATAATATAAGAATAATAATAAATATAAAGAATAATATTTAAAGCCATGCTGGCTGTCTTTCAAAACTATGCTGCCCACAGTCTCCCTCTCCTATAAACAATGTAGAATATAGTATATTTGGGTGGTCTTTGTCTGCAGTTTTGTTATAAGATTAAATTTATTTGAATCTGCCATTGCTGCTATCAGTTACATTGTTACCTTTCATTTGTGGAAATAATAGCAGCAGCTATACACCATTATTGAATATTACTGATAACTGATCTTTGATAACAAAAAGCCAAAATCAACGTTAACCACCGAAATATCCATTCTTGTTTAATTTATCATTTTTTAAAATTTCCTGATAATGAATTTAGCATTTTTTTAGCATTAGCATTAGTAGAGGCATTTGATGCAAGAAAGCAAGCTTATGCAGCATCAGCCAAAAAAAAAAAAAAAAAAATACCACTTCCACTTCACCCCTCTGTTCATTCAAAATACCTATCCAGGTGACTTAAACTTATTTAGGCTATCAACTTCCACGACAAGGGATGGAAGTCTGTTCCACCAACCAACCAACCGCTGGCTAAAGGCAAATTTCTGCACGTCTATCCTACATCTGTCTTTCCTCAATTTGAATTTATGCACTCTCAGGTGATTATTCTGAGCGAGAGGAAGAATCCCATCAGCATTGAGCATGCTCAAACCATTCAAGGCTTTATACACCTCTATCAGATCACCTCGCTGGTGCCTAGTCTCCAGACACTGTAATTTGCAAAACTTAAGCCTTTCTTCGTAAGAGCACCCCTTTGTTCCATTCACTAATCTTGTTGCCCTTCTCTGTACTCGTTCCAGCAGCTCTACATCCTTCTTGAAATGAGGCCTCCAGACCTGTATGCAGTACTCTAGGTGTGGCCTGACCATTGCCTTATACAAGGGAATAATCACCTCCTTATCCCTGCTAGAAAAATTCCTATATATCATTGACAATACACCATGACCTACTCTTGCAGCCCGTCTGCACTGCTCAGAGAACTTCATATCTGCCTGCACAACCACCCCCAGGTCCCTTTCATTCTCTACCACTGTCAGTGTAGTACCACAGAGTTGATACGTTGCTCTGGGGTTGCTGTTTCCCATGTGTAGTACTTTATATTTGTCAATGTTAAACTTCATTTGCCACTTCTCAGCCCATCTGCTCAACCTTTCCAGATCCTGTTGCAGCAGCATAGTGTCAGTAGTGTCCTTGACAACCCTGCCTACCTTTGTATCGTCTGCAAACTTCGACATTAAGCTTGATATACCATCATCAATATCATTTATGAATACAGAAAACAATAATGGACCCAATACTGAGCCCTGAGGGACTCCACTAATAACATTAGTCCACGACGAGCAGTGTCCATTGATTACTACTCTCTGATTTCTCCCCCTCAGCCACCCCTTTATCCACAGCAGCAATTTGCCTCCAATGTCACACTGCTCCAATTTGTGCAGCAGTCTTCCATGTTCAACAGTATCAAAAGCCTTTCTAAGATCCAAGTATATAATATCAAAGTTATTCCCTGCATCCAGTTCCTTTGTGACTACATCATAATATCCAATCAAATTGGCCAGGCAAGACTTCCCCTTAACAAAACCATGCTGTGTCCGAGCTATAACTGAAGTCTTGTCTAAATGATCCTGCAGTGCTTCTTTAACTAGTGCCTCCATTAATTTTCCTGGAACAGAAGCTAAACTCACAGGTCTATAATTGTGTCAGCCTTTGATCCTCCTTTGTGAATTGGGGTCACATTTGCACATCTCCAGTCTGTGGGTACCTCCCCTGACTCCAAGGAAGCTCTCATTATTATGGTTAAGGGTTTGCTTGCTTCCTTTGCTGCCTCCTTTAATATAACTGGATAGATCCCATCCACCCCGGGTGCCTTTCTTGTGTTTATCTTCAACAATTTCTCCTCCACTTTACTCTCAGTTATTACAAGATTCTCTAGCTTACTGCTAGAGTTGAATACACCTCTGGCTTTCCCCTCGCTAAATAACTCCTCATCTGTGAATGTTGATGCAAAATATTCATTTAGATTGTTAGCTACCTGAGCAGGATCATCAACAGTTGACCCATCGATATCAAGTGGACCAATCTGATTCATCCCCTTCCTTCTAGAGTTTACATAAGTAAAGAACTCTTTGCCGTTTTTCTTTGCATCCCTTGCCAAAGATTTCTCATAATCTGCCTTCGCCTGCCTAACCTCCTTTGTAACTTGGTTACAGATCAACTTGTATCTCTCATAGGCTTCTGTGTCATGTGTTAATTTCTATGTATCCCATGCATGTTTCTTCTCTGCCATATGCCTCATCAGTTCATCTGACATCCATTTAGGCCTAAACCTTGAACAATATTTCTTAGTTGGTATGTAAAGCCTGGTAGCCTCCAAGATAAGTTCTTTGAATGCTTCCCATTTTGCATTTGCTGTTAGTAACATCATCAGTTGGTCCCACTGTATAGAATTTAAATACTGTCTCAGTCCATCGTAGTCGCCTTTACGAAAGCAATAACCCTTCCCTTTACCCCTAATGGTAGTTACCTCTTTGAGTAAATCCCACTTCAGCACACTGTGATCACTACCACCTAGTGGTTCATTTATCTGCAGATTCTTAATGCATGAAGAATCACTGCTGATAATCAAATCAAGAGTATTCCTCCCTCTAGTTGCCTCCCGAACATGCTGATGTAGAAAACAATCATCCAATAAATCCACAAAAGCCTTGCTAGTGTGTGAGAGTGACCAGCCCCCAAATTCCAGTCAATATCTGGGAAATTAAAATCTTCCATTATAAGACTCTCTGATTTACTGGCCCACTCTATTTCCCTGTACAGTTTCTTATTATACTCATCAGAGTCATTACGCCTATAGCACACTCCTACTCTCAATTTTGATCTCCCAATGCTTGTGTCACACCAAACTGACTCGACACTGCACTGTCCAGTGATGTCCACTGGCTTCACTTCCTTGGATTTTATGTATTTCTTAACTAATAGCATAACCCCTCCTCCCCTCCTATCCAGTCTATCCTTTCTGTAGACGTTGTACTCCCCAAATTCCAGTTCTGCATTCCTTATATCTGTGTGATACCACGTCTCTGATATCCCAACAATATCTGCCTTTGATGTTTTGAGCAATACCTCAAATTCATCAAATTTATTTACTAAACTCCTAGCATTGGTGTACACGCAAGTATACATGCACCTATTTCTATTCTCAGCTACCCGAACTCAACTCATGTGTTTACTTGTACCGCAATGACTCCCAGCAGCAAGCAGTGCAAGAATCTCTTTCACCTCTGCCAGTGGCTACTGTTAATATATTCGTCTTTGTCTTCCCCCAAGCTAGCAGTTTTCCGACCCACCTAACACTGCCTCGATAGCATCAGCAAATATTCTTGCACCCTTTCTATTTAAGTGTATCCCATCCCTGTAGAAACAATCTCTCCTGTTAACAAGGACAGTCCAGGCTGAAAAAAATTCTACCCCTTGAGCCTTGCACAATCTTTCCAGGGCCGAATTGATCGACAAGGCTCTCATCATATACTCCCTCCTATCGTGTCTGGGTAGAATTGCAGACGCTTTCAAATTCAACCCTATTTCACGGCTTTTTTCAACAGTGACCTATACTCGTTAAGCAATTCTGCCGGTCTCCTACTCTTGATATCATTAGTGCCAACGTGTACAACTATATCACCTTTTGTGCCCTTAAAAGATGATATCTGCTCTACAACGTCATCAACCTTTGTCCCTGGCAGACATACCCTGGTCCTGTTCCACCTATCCTTTTTTACAAAGCATGTTCCCCATTTCCCTGACAATAGAGTCACCAACAACAACTAGTTCCTTTGGGACCAGCGTATTCTGCCTTGGGGGTTGCCGCTGTGTTGCGTGATGACCACGTGCAAGCTCTGGCGTTGATGTGGGCAGCTGAGAGCTTGATGGGCCCCTCAATTTAGTTCCTTCGAGGGCATCCACCCTGTCCTTCAAGCTCTCATATAGGCCCATAAGAACGCTGAGTTTTTGCCTGATTTTGATACACTCCTTGCATCGCACACACACACAAAGATATCCCCCATGGCAATATCATGTCCCGTACCTGAATGCTCCACAAACATCATGCAAGCTGTGCATTTTAGAAGGCTGTGATTCAGAAGGCAACTGCCCCCCTCAGTTCTCCTCTGAGCCACAGCACTTCCATTAGCTTGAGCCTTTTGTTTTGCTGCTCTGGTCTGAGTCATGATTTCTTTTAATTTAAATAAAATTTCAATTTCAGTTTGTAACTCTAACTTATCTCCCAACACAGTTATAACGGGATATATATTTTTTAGTGTCAAGTATTAATTATCTCCGAGTTCCCTTTATATAACTTCCGTATCAGTTATGTATTAATTAATTATGTTATGTTTGTAATCTAAGTCAGTATATGTATTTAGTTAAAAGTACAATTTAAATGCCAACGAAGTTCAACAAGTTTAATAGATTTTACTGATCACTGAAAATATTAAACCTATACTATACTAACTCTATCTAGGTTCGATATATAACGATCGTATGACAAAGACAAAGGCGGGAATTTATTATTGCACATTTGTTTTCTTCCTTAAACTTCCATTTCATGAAATTGTTGCTTTACACCATAGAATATTTTTTTAAAAGATATTTATTTTGTCATTTATTTGCAGAGGAATCGATTGGACCACTTAACATAGATAGGTTGACTACTGATGATCATGCTCAAGTAGCTGATTACCTGAAAGAGTATTTTGCATCTACATTCACACATGAGGAGTTATTCAATGAGGGGAATGCCAAAGTTTATCAAACTCTAACAGGGAGCTAAGTGATTTTGCAATAACTGAGAGCAAAGTGGAGGAAAAATTGTTGAAGTTAAACATAAGGAAGGCACCCAAGGTGGGCAGGATCTATCCAGTTATATTATGGAGGCAGCAAAGGAAGTAAGCAAACCCTTAGCCATAATTATGAGAGCTTCCTTGGACTCAGGGGAGGTCCCCATGGACTGGAGATGTGCAAATGTTTCAACAATTCACAAAGGGGAGTTCAAAAGATGACACAAGTAACCATAGACCTGTTAGTTTAACTTGTGTTCCAGAGAAAATAATAGAATCACTGGTTAAAGAAGCATTGCAGGATCATCAAGACAAGAATACAGTAATAGTAAGACACAGCATGGGTCTGTTAAGGGGAGGTCTTGTCTGACCAATTTGATTGGATACTATGATGTGGTCACAAAGGAACTGAATGTCAAAAATAATTTTGATATCACATACTTGGATTTCAGGAAAGCTTTTGATACTGTTGCACATGGAAGACTGCTGTACAAATTGGAGAGGTATGGCATAACTGGTAAGTTGCTACATTGGAGGATAAAGGGATGGTTGAGTGAGAGATGACAGAGAGTGGTAGTCAATGGACACTGATCTTCATGGACAAATGTTATTAATGGAGTTCCCAAGGGTTTGGTGCTGGGCCCATTGTTGTTTTGTGTATTCATCAATGATATTGATAAAGGTATATCAGGATTAATGTCCAAGTTTACAGATGATACAAAGGTTGGCAGGGTTGTTAACGACAGTAAAGACAATATGTTACTCCAACTGGATCTAGACAAGTTAGGCAAATGGGCTGAGGAGTGGCAACTGAAGTTTGACAAATGTAAAGTACTGCATATTGGGTAGCAATAACCCAAGAGAAATATACCAATTGTGTAGTACTACACTCATGGAAGTTTTTTTTTTTTTTTTGGTAGTTGTTGGCACATTAGCTTCTGTGGCCATAATGCACTTCCCAAGGTTTTTGCAGTACTTTGATCCAAGTCCAAGGCGGGATTCGAACCCACGACCTTTGGGTTGCCAGGCAGGCACTTTACCCACCCGGCCACATGGAAGTGGAAAGTGAAAAAGAGGAGGGGGGGGGGTAATTGTGCAGTCAAATATGAAGTTTGCTGAATAGTGCAGATAGACTGCCAGGGCAGGTCATGGAGTCTTGTCAATGATATATAGGAATTTTGCAAGCAGGGACAGGGTGGTGATTATCCCATTGTACAAGGCAATGATCAGGCCACACCTAGAGTCCTGTGTACAGGTCTGGAGGTCTCATTTCAGGAAGGATGTAGAGTTGCTAGAACGAGTACAAAAAAGGGCAACAAGATTGGTGAGGGGAACAAAGGGGTTCTCTTACCAAGAAAGGCTTAAGTTCTGCAAATTGCAGCACCTGGAGAATAGGCACCTGCGAGGTGATCTGATTGAGGTGTATAATGCCTTGAATGGGTTGAGCAAGCTGAATGCTGATGGGATTCTTCCTCTTGCTCAGATTAGGAACCTGGGGGCGGGGCATAGATTCAAATTGAGGAAAGACAGTTGTAGAACAGATGTGCAGAAATTTGCCTTTAGCCAGCAGGTGGTTGAATTGTGGAACAGACTTCCATCTTTTGTTGTGGAAGTTAACAGCCTAAATAAATTTAAAGCTGAGCTGGACAGCCTTTTGGAATGAATGGAGGGGTGAAATAGGAGGTTTTTTTTTTTTATTTTGCTGATGCTGCATAAGTTTGCTTTCTTGAATTGTATGTTTCTACTAATGCTAATGCATTACAGCCCTAGTTGTTGCTGCTGCTGCTGCTGCTGCATCATTAAAACCTAAACAAACAAGGAGAGGGAATGTAACACATAATTGCCCTTGTACAGCTAGCTGTTCAACACAGCTACACATCCTATCAAAAAGCAAAAATCATATAGAATCATTGTGTTTGTTTGCTTTTTCTTCAAAAAAAAGTTCAAAAGTTTAACTACATAAGTAGTGTAAATGCATTGTTTTACTTTATCTCATATTGTGGCTATTTAACTTATAGGTAAACTATGGTGTATTTACACCAATATTATATAGTTAATTTCAACCCATAACATAGGGCGCCTCCGTAGCCAGGTGGGAAGGAGCAGCAGTGCGTAGCACACGCTTCTTGATTAGACCAGGGTTCGAGCCCGTCACCACCAAATACGGAGGATGCAGAAAGGTCAGGGAATGACAACAGCATATCCCGGAGCAATATGGCCTTAGTTGCTAATGCTCCTAAAAACCAATTAACAAAACAAACAAAAAAAAAACATAACATATTATGATTTGCACATTTAGTCATCAAAATATTATTATTACCTACACCATTGGGCATCTCTCATATTGTGGAATTAACTTCGCACCGTGATGGCATGTTTGTATTACCTGGGTACCTACCCACCCACCGATGATTGAGCCAACAAGCTCCAAATGCAGCACTGCGTCGTCTGGGTGGTGGTGCCCACTGAGAATAAATAACAGTAGTCTCCTCTATTAGAGAAGCGTTGTTTATACGAAGTAGTGTCTGGTTTCTCATTGTGAAGGTAGCCACAATATGAGATAAGATCAAATGATGCCGTTACACTACTTATGTAGTTAAATTTATGGGTAAACTATGGTGTATTTACACCAATATTATATAATTAATTTCAACCCATAACATATTATGCCTTGTGCATTTAGTCTTCATAAATATGGACGATATTACTGCAAACAAAAAATAAATAATAGCAAGTTTATAGTTTTTCAAAAATTTTTAATATTTTTACAATTTTTCCCTTTTCTTTCCCCCCTCTTTATTTCTTTATTTTATTTAAACAAAATTTTGATATTGATTTTTTGCAATAATCATGCTCTAATCTCTGCTGTACACCAATGGAAACAGTGAAAGGAGTGAAGGTGAAGTTGGGTTTCTGGTCCATAAAGATTTAAAAAACAACATTTTGGAATTCAAAAGTATATCACCAAGGGTGTCAAGACTAATACTCAAGATTTCTAAGTGGTACAAGCTAAAGGTTATATTGATTTATGCACCAACATCTAGCCATGATGATGAAGAGGTTGAAGAAATGTACACCGAACTTGAGAGTCTTCTAGATGAGCAGAAAACCCACTATACTATTATTAAGGGGGACTTCAATGCTAAGGTTGGAAAAAGACAAAACAGCGCAGAAAGGGATAACTATAGGAAATTTTGGAATTGGTGAAAGAAATGAAAGAGGTGAAAGACTTGTGGAATTTGCAGAATCTCAAGGATTGTCAGTAATGAACACTTTTTTCAAGAAAAGGGTGAACAGAAAGTGGACATGGAAGAGTCCAAATGGATTAACAACTAATAAAATCAAGTTAATCCTCACTAACACAAGATATATCGTGAATGATGTTACCATCCTGAATAAGGTAAATGTTGGAAGTGATCAGAATGGTAAGATGTACACTTGATATAGATGTAGGAAAGGAAAAAACTGACTCGAGTAAATAATACAAATGTCTTTGAGATAACAGAAGAGGAGAAAAAAGCAGTATATACTGGAACTTAAGTACAAGTCTGAGCTTCTGCAGACTGCTCAAGACCAAGATATCGACGAGGAATATTACAACTTTCTGACAGTGATAAAGCCCAAGAAACCTATAGGGAAAAAGAAATCCAAAGAAGAAAAAATTAGTCAAGAAACACTAGTTATGATGAACCGAAGGCAACAAATGAAGAGCAAGATAAACACTGACAAGGAGAAAATTGAGTATACTGAGTTATGCAAAGACATTAGAAAGACACTCAGAGAGGACATAAGAAGATTTAACACAAGAAAAGTAGAACAAGCATTAAGGGAAAACAAAGGACTTAAATCAGCATCCATGAGCAGTAATACAGAAAGACAAATGATACTGAAACTAAAGAATAGCGATGATGTACTTATAAACAGCAGAGAAGGCATAATTCAAATAGAGAATTCTACAAGGAGCGAGGGAATGATGCCAGCAGTGGGGAAGATGGATTGCAAATTATCAACACATACGACATACCTGATATTCTTCCTGAAGAGGTAGAACATGCATTGAAGAAAATGAAGAATCAGAAAGCCCCAGGGGAAGATGAAGTTACTATAGAGTTGTTAAAATTGGGAGGAAGAGACATAACACAAAAACTGACAAGGCTCTTCACAAAGTGCATTAGAAAAGGTGTGATGCCTAAGGAGTGGAATAATGCAATCATTGTTTTGCTGCCTAAGAAAGGAGATAAATCAGACATTGGAAATTATAGACCAATTAGCTTGTTATCCCACATCTACAAGTTGTTCACAAGGGTCATTACTAACAGATTAGAAAGAATACTTGACGAGAATCAACCGAAAGAACAAGCTGGCTTTAGGACAGGATTCTCAACTATGGATAACCTTCACCTAATATCACAGCTAATGGAGAAAGCAAATGAATATAAAACACCATTATGCCTGGAATTTGTGGATTATGAAAAAGCATTTGTCTCCATACAGCACAAGGCAATGTTTTGGGCACTGGAAAGACAAGGCATAGATACCTCATATATTATGATTTTGAAGAAAATATATGAGAATGTGCTATCCCATTTATTAGACTAGACAAAGACAGCAGGAAATTTAAAATCGAGAAAGTAGTTAGACAAGGAGACGCAATATCTCTGAAGCTGTTTACTGCTGCCTTTGAGGAAGTTTTCAGAAGATTAGACTGGTTGCAGAAAGGAGTCAATGTGAATGGAGAGTACCTAAACCATTTACGATTTGCAGATGACATTGTGGTCATAAGCAACGATCCCAAAGAATTAGAGCAAAATCTTAATCTTAATCAGTAAGGATTTTGGACTGAAGATGAATATGGCTAAAACAAAAGTAATGATGAACAAGTATGCCACAGAAAGGGACATAATGATTGAAGGAGCAGTAATTGAAAAGGCAGAGTCATATACTTATCTGGGACAAGTTATTAGCTGTAATAATGATAAATGGCTGGAAGTCAAGAGAAGGATAAATTTTGGATGGACAGCATTCAGGAAATATAGTCACGTACTGAAAAGCAATATCCCAGTTTGTCTGAAACGTAAAATAATGAACCAATGTATACTCCCCACCATGACTTATGGAAGTGAAACTTGGGCACTCACAAAAAGAATGGAAGAGAAGCTGAGAACTACACAGTGAAGAATGGAACAAATTATATTGGGAATCAGACCATTAGATAAGAAGAGAAACACATGGATTAGGCAGCAAACTGAAGTAAAGGACATTCTTATCAAAAATAATGAATAAAATTGTCTTGGGCAGGACACATAGTTCGAAGACATGATGACAGATGGACTAAGAAAATAACAGAATGGTAGCCAAGAGGAGCTAGAAGAAAACCTGGAAGACAACGGCAGAGATGGATAGATGAAATTCATGAGTTTGTGGGTAGTAAATGGATGGCCATTGCACAAAACAGAAGGAACTGGAAAGTTGCTGGAGAGGCCTTCATCCTGCAGTGGATTGAAAATGGCTGATGATGATGATGAATGTTTGGCTAGAAAGTCAAAGTAAGAAAAAAAATTAATATTTAAAAATGTTTATGTTTTTCAATTTGTACAAATTTAAAAATTCACCAAAAATGCTCACTCCAAGTCATGCATTTGATCTAGAAATCCAATCATGAATGGAATAAAAAAAAGTTTAGGTTTAATTAGACTTTCATCCCAGGGATCAATGCAAATTAATTTACAAGACAAAAATCTTTAAACAAACCCGCTAACATCAAAAGATGTTATATTTTAAATTAGTAAATCAGAACTAAAAGGCCATCTGATTTAGGTATCTCATCCCCAAATAAAAAAGGGGGGAAAAAACTATCTCGATTTTTTAAAACCACCACTTCGTCATGTGTCAGCATTCAGTGCCTCATCAATAAGTGGGCAAAAAAGATCCACCTCATTTGAACTTAACTGATTTTGCCACTGTAAAAAATTACTGTATAGGCAGACTTTGCCCTAAATTTACCTCAGTTTTTCAACTGCCATATCATCTTGCATCTCACATATTCTGGATATATCTCATCGGCATTTTGTTTGGGTCTTTATGGTGCCTATTTCTCCACTGATGAGACGGAAAATATGTTTGAAACCACAGTATGGGTAATAGCATCCACTTTTAAACAAACAATAATAGGATTATTTTTATTTATCTGAAGTAGTGCAATACCAAAGCAATTTGTGGTGAAGGGCTTCCATAATACGAGATTGGTGCATTTAGTAGAAAATCCTGTTTTCTCATTGCTACATATAAAATGAGGTTTTATTTCATGTGTTCAATAACATTGTATCTTTTTATTAGCCAGATAACTTCATTATTAATTAGGTAACCACCATTTTGGGAGATGACAGTTGTTTGTTATTTTGGAGCATTAGCAACTAAGGCCATATTGCTCCGGGGATATGCGGTGGTCATTCCCTGACCTTTCTGCATCTTCCGTATTTGGTAGTCACGGGCTTGAACCCAGGTATAATCAAGAAGCGTGTGCTACGCACTGCTGCTCAGGCCCACCAGGCTATGGAGACGCCTGGGAGATGACACGTTACATGATGAAGAACAGTAGCAAAGTTTTGTAGAACTGGAAAATATTCAATTGTTTACAGTTATTCCATGCTAAACTGAAAAGCAATTATAGTCACATGTCAATAAGGCTTTTTAGTGGATAAATTCTTAAATATTAATACTGACTTTGTGAAAAACAAATAATTAAATACATCCTAAAAGTGTACAGGTTTGGGCTTTATTGATGTATTAGCAACCAAGGATATAATGCACCAAAATCAGGTCACATAAAGATAAGAGTTAAAAGATTTCAGTGACCAAACAAATGAGGTCACTGTCAAAAAAGCATAATGACAAAAGTATCTCAAAAAAGTATAACAGGTACATTTTATATAAGAGTAAAAAGAATTAAAGCTTTTAAGTAATTAAAAAAGGTTGACACTTGGTCACTGGTGGATAAAATCTGACTGAGTGTATAAAGCTCAGTCAAATAATTAAAGGCAATAAAATATAAAACATATGTGTCTACAACAAAGATACTCAGGTAAAAGTATGCTGAATTGTCAAAAAGGTATTACAATTCTCACACACACAGGGGAGTCATCCCCCTCAGCAGGAATGAATGGGTAAGATGGCTATGCTCTAGGCAGATGTAAGAAAGAATAATTTTCTCTCTAAGGTTCCTCTACATACTAGACTGTCAATGTTTGATTACAGGCTTTATCTGACACAGCTTGTTTGTGAACTGCCTATGCCAATGTTGACGCCACTGGGAGGGAAATTTAGAGTGTATTAACATTAGCATTAATAGTGGCAATTGATGCAAGAAAGCAAGATTACACAGCATCAGCTAAAAAAAAAAAAAAAAAAAAAAAAAAATTTTTTTTTTTTTTTTTTCATTTGTTGTTGTTTAAGCTATCAACTTCCACAACAAATGAACGTTTGTTCCAGCAACAACCCACTGGTTAAAGGCAAACTTCCGCACATTTATTCTGCAACTGTCCTTCCTCAATTTGAATTTGTGCTCTCTTGCATGTGTGGTCTGAGCAAGAGGAATAATCCCACCAGCATTGAGCTTGCTCAATCCATTCAAAGCCTTAAATACCTCGATCAAATCACTTTGCAGGTGCATAGTGTCCAGATGATGCAATTTGCAGAATCGAAGCCTTTCTTGGTACTCTGTACTCGTTCCAGCATGTCTACATCATTCCTAAAATGATGCCTCCAGATCTGTATGCAGTACTCAAGATGTAGCCTGACCACTGCCTTAAACAATGGATATTCACCTCCTTATCCCTGCTAACAAAATTCCTGTATATCACTGACAAAACCCCATGAGCTATCTAGGTAGCCTGTCTGCATTGCTCAGAGTTCATATCTGACTGCACAATTACCCCAAGGTATTTTTAATTTTCAAACTACCCTGAGTGTAGCACTACACAGTATGTTACTCTGGAGTTACTGCAACTGATATGCAGTACGTTGTAATCAATGTTAAACTTCAATTTCCATTTCTCAGCCCATCTACCTAACTTTTCTAGATTCTGTTGCAGTCGCATACTGCCATCCTTGTCATTAACTACCCTGCCAACCTCTGTATCATCTGCAACTTGGACATTATGGCCGATATGGTTTCATCAATATCATTGATAAATACAGAAAACAATGGACCAAACACAAACCATGGGAGGAACCTCCACTAATAACATTAGTCCATGAAGAGCAGTGTCCACTGGTTACCACTCTCTGCCTTCTCTCACTCAACCATCCCTTTATCCATAGCAGCAACATGCTCTTAATGGCACACTGTTCCAATTTGTACAGCAGTCTTTTATGTGCAATGGCAAAAATTATCCTGAATCCAAGTATATTATATCAAAATTCTTTTTTTGCATCCAGTTCCTTTGTAACCACATCGTAGTATGAAACGTTACAATGAAATCGTAGCAGTCTAGATGAAATCGTACACTATACATGCGAACAAATGATAATATATGCTCAACAAAAAAACAATCATGAATTTACTATTGCCAACAAGAAATGTGAAGTTTTATTGCAATATTGCTTTTGACAGGATATCACAACCTTCCTCAAGAAAGAATGTATTAGTCGCTGGACGAGGACTTGGATGCCTCGTGCATTTATAATGCTATGTCAAGAGATCGATATCTAGAAATAAAGAGATTTGTACATATGGCCAATAATGATGAAATTGGAAATTGTCAAGATTGAATGCACAAAGTTAGGCCAATAACAAATATGCTCATAAAACAATTTTGCCAGTGGGTTTTTTTTCACAAGGCTCTGTCAATAGATGAGTCAATGGCGAAGTATTTTGGACATAATCCAGCCAAAGAATTTATCAAGGGGAAATTAGTGAAGTTCGGTTACAAAATTTGGATGGTAAGTATCTTCTGGGTATTGCTAAGCTTTTGATGTGTATTGCGGAAAACCAGCTCAAGAAACCAAAAAATGTGAAGAGTATACCAGTAGGTGCAAGAGTGATTATTGATTTATTGGAACATGTGCCGGATCCATCAAACCACGTAGTTCTCTTCAACAATTATTTTACAATGTACTCATTGATGATATTTTTGAAAAAGAAGAAAATAAAAGCTATAGGAACTGTGAGAGACCCTCGAGTTCAACACTGTCCTATTATAGCGTCTAAATAAATTTTTAAAAAAAATGGAAAGACGTACTTATGACTATAGGTTTGATGTCATCAATGGCATATCATGTATAAAATGGAAAGATAACAACGTATGTTCTATTCTTACCAATTATCATTTTGTTGAACCATTGCAATATGCAAAATGTTGGTCAAAAACTGCAAAAGCTAAGATCAACATAGCACAACCTGCATCACTTGCATTGTACAATAGTGGAATGGGTGGTGTAGATATCCATGACCAATGTATATCTTTGTACAGGACAGTGATAAGAGGCAAGAAATGGTGGTGGGTCCTGTTTACATATATGTTAGATATGGCCATCACTAATGAGTGGAAGTAGAACCAAACGACAGCAGAGATAAAAATGATTCAATCAGATTTTCGGTGAAATATCGTATGAAGTTATTTGAAAGATGCTGCATCAACAAGAAGCAATAAGAAGCGAAAAGCCGGAAGTTCCATGAAAATTAACGAAGGCCATCACTTTCCAGAAAAACTTGACAGACAATTAAAATGTTATGGTTGTCATATGAAAGCTAGGTGGTCATGTAAGAATTGTCAGAAAACAATGTGCATTGAAAAATTCCACTTATCTCCCTAACGTCCCCATTTGAGGACGCCTGTTTTTCTAAAAATAATAAATAAATATATTTTCTTTCAGATTTTGGTATTGTTTGTTTTCTTGACTTATAATCTCACCATAATATTGAGCAAAAGTGAGTTTTGATAGGTACTTTTTTCATAGGCATTAATGGGTTAAAGGGGGTGGACAGGTGATGCATTTTTTTTTTTTTTTTCCCCTGATGATTTTTTTTTTTTCCCTGATAAGCTTTCTTTTTTGGGTCATTTGTTAATACTAATACTAATAAAGCAGTAACAAACAGACGAAAGTTGCTGTTTTGATGTTTATAAACGATGGTCTAAAAGTTCTAAAAATATTCATAAAACATGTTTAGTTAATTATTATCTTAGTTTAATGCTTCGTGTATGAATCAGGAAACTTACACCTGACTAATCTGTCATTTATTATTAATTAACTGATAACCTTGTTCACAAATAGCAGCAGGCAATCTCAAGACATTCTAACAAATTTCTCCATGTGGTTCGGGAATGATAAAGACTTTTATAGCTATGAGGTGAAATCTCTTTATCATTCACAATCAGCTTTCATGCATTACTTTGTTGAACAGTCAGTACAAGAACTAAATTTGTCAGTTCAAGTGGTTTGGAGGATTTGCCCATTTTTTTAAAAAATACCCAGAAAATGAGTGGTGCCAGATAATGGATTGCTGGGTTTGAGAAGCTCAGCTGCACTCAACTTTAATATGCATATGAGAAAAAAAAATAAATGAATAGGATAAAATATTGCATCATATGTAAAATGCCTAAAGTTCATAAACTCACCTCTTTAGCAGCAAATGGATCTGAAACACAACAAAATGTAATATCCGAAACTGCTACAACATCAGCTGGAGATTTTCCTCTTACTGCTCCCGCTGATACAAAGTCTTGACACTAGAAAATTAAATTATCAAAGCATTAAGCATTACACTTCACTGAGTATACAATTTCTGTCTGTTTAATGAGGTGCTTTGTAAGTCCCATCACCACTTTCCATTAAAAATAAAACATATTAAATGTATTACAATTATTCCACCAAACTAATACTTCTCTGGTTTTTGTATTCTACTACTATCATCACTACTGTCAATAAATATAGTAATTAATAATTTCATTGTCAATCAAAATTATACTGTTTATACAATTTCGAGCTGCAGTGACTGTGATACAAATGATATATGGCCTTCTTAGTGCCTTTTAAAGGAACATATTTTCAAAAAAAAGTCTCACATCTATTTACAGCCAAACAGAAATAAGTTTACATGCCATCTCACAAAGGCATTCTCCTAATATGAAGGGTGAACAAACAACAGGTAGCCTTATACAGAAATAATGACTATAAAACGGTGAATATAATTGTTTGGTTATTCGATGCTTTGTATAAACAAACAAATGCAAATATACAAGTTTATAACTTGGTTATGTTTTACATGTGAACATGTTTAACTTAAGGGCATTTACATAGGTCTAAGAGACTCTGAGGAGTTTTTGGGAAGAAAGAACTTCAGTCATGGCGGTGGAGAACAAAAAAGGCCTGGGGATAATTGTACAATTACAAAGGCAGGCTATCAGAGCAACTCATAGGGTTTTATCAAAGTTATACAGGATTTTGCCAGCAGGGATAAGGAAGTGATTATCTCATTACGTATAAAGCAATGGTTTGGACACATCTTAAGTACAACTTCAATACAGGACTGGAAGCCTTAATTTAGGAGGATGTAGATTTTCTCAGTGAGGGGGAAAAAAAGGGTGCACTTACCAATAAAAGCTTCAGCTCTACAAATTGCGATATCTGGAGATTAAGAACCTGTGAAGAGATCTCACTGAGGTATTTAAGGCTTTGAATGTACTGAAATGCATCAGACTTTGATGGAATCTCTTTCTTGCTCAAGCTACACATGTGAGTGGCATAAATTCAAATTGAGGAAGGATGGTTGTAGGATGGACATGTGAAAATTTGCCTTCAGCCAGCAGGTAGTTAATCATTGGAATAAACTATGACCTGGTGTTGTAGAAGTGGGTAGGCAGAATAAATTCAAGTAAGAACATTACCTGTTCATCTCCTCTAATAGATATTAGAAAAGATGAACAGGTAATGTGGGAAGTTGTATAATCTTGCTTTCTTACATCATTTGCCACTAATAAAGGCGTCTCCGTAGCCAGGTGGGAAGGAGCAGCAGTGCGTAGCACACGCTTCTTGATTAGACCGGGGTTCGAGCCCGTCACCACCAAATACGGAGGATGCGGAAAGGTCAGGGAATGACCACCGCATATCCAGGAGCAATATGGCCTTAGTTGCTAATGCTCCTAAAAACCAAATAACAAACAAACTAACAAGCCACTAATAATGCTAATTATTAAAAGGAAATGTTCAAAACAGTGGATAAAATTTATTTTACCTTAAGGAACTATTCCCTTTAGCCATTCCTCTTAATAACTGGTCCACTTCTTACCCTTTACTGGTCACATGGGTTGTTTAGAAATTTGGCATGACTCCTTAAGGGTTATTTTCTTTATTTCAGATAATGGTTAACTTTGAATATAGTGTCATCATAAAACATTTCATTAAAGTTTTAACATTGAAAGGAAATTCATGATGCTTTGAGTGATTCAGGTGATATTCGGGTGACATTCAAGTGGACCCAATTTCGACGAAGTCCGGACAGTCTGTGACAACCAAATCCTCCGCTTGCACCTTCACGATGGTGAAACTTTTGTAATCCTGGGTATAACCTCCATACACAAGCACACTGTGGGTGACCACCCAGGTGTGAACCAACGTAAGCAGGGGTAGAGGAGTGGCACCCACATCACATGGAGGAATGCTGCCCTTCTATGTTACCAGACAATACTAGGTGGTAGATGACTCTCATCAAAAGGTGCAATACCACCACTTTGCTTATTGGAGGCTTGAAGTGGTGGAACCCATGCTTAGTCTCCAGAGTTAAGTTCCGGTCAACCCTTCCCCATCTCTTCCATCATGCATTATGACTGATGACGAACATCATGACGAGATCCAATCTTCCTTACATTTCGAGGGTACAGCTCTAAAACGGAGTATGCAGGCTGGCCGCTAGTTAGTACACCAGACTGAACCTTTGGTAACTATTTCGGAGGCTTCTGAATCAGCTAGTGTATAATCTTGCTACCTCTACTCTGCCAGATAGTGACTGGAGGGAGTCCGAGTAGTGTGTATGTGTGTGTATGTGTGGGGCATTGTCGAGGCCACGGTATGTCAAGGATCTGGGTATATTCTTAACATGGGTATGCCATATCCAAAAATTTCATTACTTCATACAGCACGTCCCCACCTCCACTTTTTCTTACCATTGAATACACCATAAATTGTCAAACTAATAGAGTAAGCTTATCTGCGAAAAGATCTAAACCCCCCAAACACTTCCTAGTTAATTTCACAAATATACTTGGTCTCAATTCTAATCTCAACGATGTCCATTTCGACTTGCAGTCTGCCAAACCCCATGTACTTTTTCTGACAGAATCTCAGTTATCGGTTGATTCATCTACTGCTCATCTCAGATGCCCAAATTATTTGTTGTATGATTCCTTTTGCTTCAAAGGTGGTACTTGTGCATATGTCCGTTCCGATATTCCCTGTCAGAGATTTGGTAATTTGGAATCTTCTCTTTTCAATCTTCTCTGACTTAAAATCTCTCTACCTCACTGTGTCAAATTCATCTGTTGTCTCTAACGTTCTGCCAATTCCACTAATCATTTGGAGCTCTTTGACTTCCTTTCTTTGCAACTTGACTTTCTGTAGTCCAACTTTCCTAACAGTGAGGTAATTTTCCTTAGTGATTTTAATGTTCACAACTCCAGCTGGCTTCTGTTTTCTAGTCACGCCGACCCAGCTGGTCGAGATGCTGAGGCTTTTGCAACTATTAATGACCCTGCACAGATTGTTCATTTACCTAAAGAATACCGGACAATCCTAACCATACAGCCAACACGCTTGATCTTTTTCTCACAAACAACCCTTCTAAGTACACAGTCGAAGTGAGTGGTCCTTTAGGCATCTCAAATCAAAACTTGGTGAATGTCTCTTCTCCAATGGAGCCTTTATCTCATGGCTATTCCCAACCTCGTATTGTTTGGCATTACAAGAATGCAAAATGGGATGACCTGCGAGATTTCTTTTCTTCTTTTCCTTGGTCGCATTACTGTTTCAAAACTTCTGATGTCCTCAAAGGTTGTAATTGTGCATATGTCCGTTCCGATATTCCCTTTCAGAGACTTGGATCATGTCAGTGAAATTATTCTTGTAGGAATGGAATCCTTTATTCCACACTCCACTTTAAAATCTTGTCCTTTATCTAAACCTTGGTTTTCCAATGTGCTAAGACTGTTCAAGAGAAGAATGTTGCATATCATAATTGGCTTGTTTCCAATTCTTCAGTTTCATTTTCTACCTACACCAAAGCTTGCAATAATTGTAAAGCAGTATTAATCAGTCCAAACTAAATTTTTAACAGGCTAAGAGTAGAAAACTTGCTTCTTGCCCTAATGGTAGCTGAGCATTCTGATCTCTTGCCAAAGCTAATGGCCGCAACTTTTGCCCATCTCTGCTCCCACCTCTGTCAAAACCAGATGATTATGTTGTCACTTCAGCCAGGGATAAAGCTGACCTGCTAGCATCCCATTTTTCTTCCAACTCATGTATTAATGATCTTGGTAAAACACCTTCCACCAATCCCAACATGCTCCATTCAATGCCTCCTGTGGTCTTCCATCAAAAAGATGTCAGAAGGATTTTGACAAATCTTGATACCAAGAAAGCTGCAGGTCCTGATGGTATTTCTCCACTTGTTCTCAAAACCTGTGCTCCTGAACTTACTCATGTTCTTTGCCACCTTTTTTCACGTTCTTATTCCAAAGGTGTTTATCCTTCTGCTTGGAAATTTGCTCATATCCAGCCAGTTCCTAAAAAAGGTTGACAAATCGCTCCCATCCAATTATCATCCCATTGCAATTATTTCTACTCCTTCTAAAGCAATGGAGAAATAAATTAACTGCCACCTCTTAAACTACCTAGAAACCTTCTGTCTCACCAACGATCGCCAGTATGGATTCTGTCAGTGTCAATCCACTGGTGATATTCTGGCTTATTTTACCCATTTATGGACAAATTCAATGGAAAAGTTCAGTGAAACACAAGCAGTTGCTCTTGACATCTCAAAGGCATTCAATTGTGATTGACATAAAGGTCTCCTAAACACGCTTCCATCTTATGGTTTGCTAACTGTGTTTTATAAATGGTTATCCAGTTTTCTCTCTGATCGCTCACTGAGGGTGATGGCTCTCTGTGTTCTAACTTCTCCACTAAAGATGGTTTCCCTCAATGTTCAGTTCTTTCCCCCACTCTTTTCCTCTTGTATATTAATGACCTTCTTCCATTGACCAGAAATCCTATCCAAAATTTTGCCGACAATAGCACATTGCATTCCATCTTCCAGTTTGAGAAACCTTGTCCTGCTCAATCAGCTTCAACTTCTCGAAAATCCACTACCAATTCCTTAAATGCCAATCTCCAGGTAATTCTCCAGTGGGGCAAAGGCAACTTAGTTAATTTCAATCCTTCTAAAACTCAGTGTTGTCTTATTTCTCGCAAAAAGGATTCTTCTGCTCCTATTCTTATCTTTGGTGACACTCCGATTTCTAGGTAAAATGATATATCACTCTTGGGGATTACCCTGACTTCTAATCTCTTTTGGCACAAGTACATTACAAATATTGCTTCCTCTGCTTCTAAAAAACATGGTTTTCTCTTTCGCTCTTGAGTTACTTTTCTTCCAAACAGCTGTTCACTCTGTACAAATCGCAAATCCGCCCTATTGTGGAATATTGTCCCACATCTGGGGCGGTGCCCCCAAAACCTATCTTAGGCTTCTAGATTCCATTTAGAAGATGGCAGTTAGGTTAATTAATGTCTCCTCTCTAACAAAGTCTCTCCACTCACTGTCTCATAGACATACTGTTTCTGCTGCATGCCTTTTCTACAAATACTTCCATGGACACTGTTCTTCTGAATTGGCTTCTATAATTCCGCTCTCTCTCTTTCTCTTTCAAAACAGTCCGAACACGTGCCACCACCAGCCAACATCCATTTACTGTCCAACTTCAAACTCAGAGAACCAACTTTTCAGCTTCCTCGTTTATTCATTCAACTGCCATTTTCTGGAACAACCTTCCTTCATACATATTTACTGAAAATTACAGTCTACAGAAGTTCAAGTCTAATGTCAACAAATAGCTTCTTTCATCTTGTCAACCTCCAACCCAAGCACAGTACTAAGTACTATAGGTTCTAATACCTCTAGTGTTTGGGGTTTTCATTAAAAAAAAAAAAAAAATGTAAATCATTTTCATTACATGCCAAGGTGAAAAAATAGGAAGCGGAATTCAAATGGGGGGGTGAGTATTGAAGATGGTCCTTGCAGGAGTGACTGGCAATGGCTATTGCCAAGGAAACATGGAATCATTGATATGCAATACAGTGAAGGTAGACTGACAATTATCAAACAATGAAAGAGTGCAGACTACAGGCATTTCATATGAACAAATAATAAACATTCTGACAAATAAATTGGGTTTATCAGTTTCTGCAAGGGACCAATAACTTCTGATATCTGATCAAAAAAGTGTTCACTCTAAGACTTCATAAGAATTGTTGGTTATGTTATGAAAGAGATGCCAAAAGATTTTTAGTAACATTTGTAACCATTCAAAAGATATGGATCTACCACTTTCAGCTAGTCAACAGCAGTTCAAACAACTGAAACATGTGTTTGCTACCTCCAAAGCAGGCAGCATTGCTGAAACCACTTTTCCATTTTTTTTCCCCATTCCAATTTTCCACTTTTCCAAAATGGAATGGCCAATTTTTTAGAATTCTACAAGAATAATAACGGTGGACTTTGTTCTAGCATGCCAAACTGTAACAGCAGTATGCCATGTAGGTATAAAATGTTAATCTATTACAACAATCACAAGGTTCTATCAAATCTAAAAGAAAAGGTTAATTCTTTTTCCAAGACAATGCTCCTGCTCTACCCTAGCGAATCACAATAATTTAAATATATCAGTGTGGGTTTGGACTGCTGCCATACCTGCCTTATTCACCAGATCTGGCCCTGCCAGACTTCTTTTTGTTTCTCAGCTTAAATTTCACTTGATATTTGGCTCTGCGGACGAAGCTCCTAGAAGCTCTTGGAACAGAGAAGTTTTCCTGATTTATTAGCTTAAATTGTCATATTAACTTATTTTCTAGAGTAGCTTTATATTCCTAGTTACGATACTTAGTTTAAAGTTTAACTTAGACAGAGATTTTGTAGGTATTACTTAGTATCGGTAACGGTATCAAATCCATGTGTTACAAATTGAACGAGAGGTCTTTTTTTTTAACCAAATTTAGTCGATTTATTAACCAATTGTTATATAAAATTATCTTCTATAAGTAGATTATAGACCTAGTCAGGATCCTTAGTTTATTCTAAATTGAGATAGCGAGATTTGGAAGCTAATCAATACTTACGAGTCCGTAGAAGTACCGTTCGAGAATTCCTGCCATTTTTACGCGATAGCATAAGCTTAGTGTAGTATAGTGCATAATATAATATTGTCAGTTAATCAGTAAATCTATTAATCTTGATAAACTTTATTGTCAATTAAGGTGTATTTTTAACTCTATATATATATAACGACTTAATCGTAACAAATAATTAATACATAACTATAGTGGTACACGTGATACAGAAGTTGTATAAAGGGAACTCGTAGAAAACACTAGATACAGAAAAAAAAAATAAATAACATAACTGTTTTGGGATATATCTTAAGGATTTAATTTTTGTTTTGAAATTTTATTGAATTAAATCGGAATCATGACTCTGACCAGAGCAGCAAAGCAAAACGCTCAAGCTAATGGGAGTGCTGTGGTTCAGGGGAGAACTGAGGGGGACAGTTGCCCTCTGAATCACAGTCTTTTAAAATGCACTGTTTGCTTGATGTTTGCAGAGCAGTCGGGTACGGGACATGATAATACCAAGGGGGATGTCTTTGTGTGTGCACGATGTAAGGAGTGCAAGGAAATCAGGCGACAACTCAGCGTTGTTATGGGCCTTTATGAGAGCTTGAAGGACAGGGTGGATGCCCTCGAAGGAAATAAATTGAGGGGCCCATCAAGCTCTCAGCTGCCCACATCAACGCCAGAGCTTGCACTTGGTCATCAGGCAACACAGAGGCAGCCCCCTAGGCAGAATGCGCTGGTCCCACAGGAACTAGTAGTTGTTGGTGACTCTATTGTCAGGGAAACGGGGAACATGCTTTGTAAAAAGGATAGGTGGAATAGGACCAGGGTATGTCTGCCAGGGGCAAAGGTTGATGACGTTGTAGAGCGGATATCATCTTTTAAGGGCACAAAAGGTGTTATAGTTGTACACGTTGGCACTAATGATATTAAGAGTAGGAGACCGGCGGAATTACTTAGCAAGTACAGGTCACTGTTGAAAAAAAGCCGTGAATTAGGGTTGAATTTGAAAGTGTCTGCAATTCTGCCCAGACACGATAGGAGGGAGTATATGATGAGAGCCTTGTCGATCAATTCGGCCCTGGAGGGATTGTGCAAGGCTCAAGGGGTAGAATTTTTTTCAGCCTGGACTGTACTTGTTAACAGGAGAGATTGCTTCTACAGGGATGGGATACACTTAAATAGAAAGGGTGCAAGAATTTTTGCTGATGCTGTCGAGGCAATGTTAGGTGGGTCGGAAAACTGCTAGTTGGGGGGGATACAAGGACTAATAGATTAACAGTAGCCACTGGCAGAAGTGGAAGTGATTCTTGCACTGCTTCTATTGAAATGAGCAGAAGCCTGAAAAACAAGATGCAGGATATTTCAGAGACTGCTGGGAGTCATTGCGGTACAAGTAATCACATGGGTTGTGTTAGGGTAGCTAAGAATAGAAACAGGTGCATGTATACCTGCGTGTACACCAATGCTAGCAGTTTGGTAAATAAATTTGATGAATTTGAGGTATTGCTCAAAACATCAAAGGCAGATATTGTTGGGATATCAGAGACGTGGTGTCACACAGATATAAGTAATGCGGAACTGGAATTTGGGGAATACAATGTGTATAGAAAGGATAGACAGGACAGGAGGGGAGGAGGGGTTATGCTATTAGTTAAGAAACACATAAAGTCCAAGGAAGTGAAGCCAGTCGACATCGATGGACAGGGCAGTGTCGAGTCAGTTTGGTGTGACATAAGCATAGGGAAATCAAAATTGAGAGTAGGAGTGTGCTATAGGCCTAATGACTCTGATGAGTATAATAAGATATTGTACAGGGAAATAGAGTGGGCCAGTAAATCAGAGAGTCTTATAATGGGGGATTTTAATTTCCCAGATATTGACTGGAATTTGTGGGTTGGTCACTCGCACACTAGCAAGGCTTTTGTGGATTTATTGGATGATTGTTTTCTACATCAGCATGTTCGTGAGGCAACAAGAGGGAGCAATACTCTTGATCTGATTATCAGTAGTGATTCTTCATGCATTAAGAATCTGCAGATAAATGAACCACTAGGTGGCAGTGATCACAGTGTGTTGAAGTGGGATTTACTCAAGGAGGTAACTACCATCAGAGGTAAAGGGAAGGGCTTTTGTTTTCGTAAAGGCAACTATGATGGTCTGAGACAGTATTTAAATTCTATACAGTGGGACCAACTGATGATGTCACCAACAGCAAACTCAAAATGGGAAGCATTCAAGGAACTAATCTTGGAGGCTACCAGGCTTTACATACCAACTAAGAAATATTGTTCAAGGTTTAGGCCTAAATGAACTAATGAGACATGTGGCAGAGAAGAAAAATGCATGGGATACATACAAATTAATGGGTGACATGGAAGCCTATGAGAGATATAAGTTGGTCTGTAACCAAGTCACAAAGGAGATTAGGCAGGCAAAGGCAGACTACGAAAAATCCTTGGCAAAGGATGCAAAGAAAAACAGAAAAGAGTTCTTTACATATTTAAACTCAAGAAGGAAAGGAATGAATCAGATTGGTCCACTGGATATTGATGGTTCAACAGTTGAGGATCCTGCTCAGGTGGCTAACAATCTAAACGAGTATTTTGCATCTACATTCACGCATGAGGAGTTATTCAGGAAGGAGAATGATGTAGGTAAAGTAAACATTGGCAGTGAGCTGGATGATTTTGTAATAACTGAGAGGAAAGTGGAGGAGAGATTGTTGAGGATAAACATAAAAAAGGCACCTGGGGTGGATGGCATCTATCCAGTTATATTAAAGGAGGCAGCAAAGGAAGTAAGCAAACCCCTAGCCATAATTATGAGAGCTTCTTTGGACTCAGGGGAGATACCCATAGACTGGAGATGTGCAAATGTAACCCCAATTCACAAAGGAGGATCAAAGGCTGACACAAGTAATTATAGACCTGTTAGTTTAACTTCTGTTCCAGGTAAATTAATGGAGGCACTGGTTAAAGAAGCACTGCAGGATCATCTAGACAAGAATTCAGTTATAGCTCAGATGCAGCATGGTTTTGTTAAGGGCAGGTCTTGCCTGACCAATTTGATTGGATACTATGATGTAGTCACAAAAGAACTGGATGCAGGGAATAACTTCGATATTATATATTTAGATCTTAGAAAGGCTTTTGATACTGTTGCACATGGAAGACTGCTGCACAAATTGGAGCAGTGTGGCATTGGAGGCAAACTGCTGCTATGGATAAGTGGATGGTTGAGTGGCAGAAGACAGAGAGTGGTAATCAATGGACACTGCTCAACGTGGACTAATGTTATTAGTGGAGTTCCTCAGGGTTCAGTGTTGGGTCCGTTGTTGTTTTCGGTGTTTATGAATGATATTGATGATGGGATATCAAGTTTAATGTCCAAGTTTGCAGATGATACAAAGGTTGGCAGGGTTGCTAAGGACACTACTGACGCTATGCTGCTGCAACAGGATCTGGAAAGGTTGAACAGATGGGCTGAGAGGTGGCAAATGAAGTTTAACATTGACAAATGTAAAGTACTACATATGGGAAACAGCAACCCCAGAGCAACGTATCAACTCTGCGGTACTACACTGACAGTGGTGGAGAATGAAAAGGACCTGGGGGTAATTGTGCAGGCAGATATGAAGTTCTCTGAGCAGTGCAGACGAGCTGCAAGAGTAGCTCATGGTGTCTTGTCAATGATATACAGGAATTTTTCTAGCAGGGATGAGGAGGTGATTATTCCCTTGTATAAGGCAATGGTTAGGCCTCATTTCAAGAAGGCTGTAGAGCTGCTGGAACAGGTACAGAGAAGGGCAACAAGATTAATGAATGGAACAAAGGGTTGCTCTTACGAAGAAAGGCTTAAGTTTTGCAAATTACAGAGTCTGGAGACTAGGCACCGGCGAGGTGATCTGATAGAGGTGTATAAGGCTTTGAATGGTTTGAGCATGCTCAATGCCAATGGGATTCTTCATCTTGCTCAGAATAATCACCTCAGAGGGCATAAATTCAAATTGAGGAAGGACGGATGTCGGATAGATGTGCGGAAATTTGCCTTTGGCCAGCGGGTGGTTGGTTGGTGGAACCGACTTCCATCACTTGTTGTTGAAGTTGATAGCCTAAACAAATTTAAAGCTCAACTGGACAGGTATTTCGAACGAACGGAGGGGTGAAATGGGAGTGCTGTGTGTTTTTTTTTTTTGGCTGATGCTGAATAAGCTTGCTTTCTTGCATCATATACCTCTACTAATGCTAATGCTAATGCTAATTTAAATATATCAGTGTGGGTTTGGACTGCTGCAATACCTGCCTTATTCACCATATCTGGCCCTGCCAGATTTCTTTTTGTTTCTCAGCGTAAATTTCACTTGATATTTGGCTCTACAAAGATTTGAAACCAATGACAATGTTATCTCAGTCCTGAAAAAAATTTTTTTAGGTCTTGGTGAATAATCCTACAAAAGTGGCATAACTGTATTGCTGGAACAATTGTGGCGGTGGAACGGAAGTTTAACGGCATAAGGGCTGCTAGGGCCATATTGTGCCTTTTCATATATATTTTATCTAATTATGTAATAAGGGATTACATTTAATGAGAATGTTCTTACATTCTAGTAGAGAAAGTAGGTACATTTCTGGAAGTGCCTACATTCTAGTGGAATGTTCATGCATTGAGGTAGGTCACCTCCAGCGAGAAGGCAGAAATGTGTCAAGTGAGTATGAGCTAAGTGCATTCTTCCAGATACTAATAATTCTCGTCTGTTTGGTTTGTAGCTGAACAATTGAGGTTCTTGTGTAATCTGAAGGAGTTTATTATTTATTTGAGTTTTCCAAAATGGCTTCCACTGTTGTTTACATGCTTTTCGTATGATGACTTTGTAATCAGCATTTGGTACAGAGAACTGGGTCGGATCAGTGTTCAAACGATGTTTTTGCAGGCTGATATGCCAGCATATCCAGTATCCAGCAGAATTTCACAGAGCCCTTAGTTATATAGCTGTCTATCAATTGAGTTTTGATTTTATTCACAATGGGATGAGAGGAGGGAAGTTTGTTTTGAAATTTAGTTACTGCACTCCTGGAATCAGTATACTGTATATCACTTGTGAGTTAGAAGCAAAGTTGATATTTTCTGAGGCTAACCTGATTGCATATAGTTCATCTGTATTTAATTGGAACAGATATAAAGGTGGAAAAGTCAGGTGATATCACTGGTGCTCGAACTGCTAATTCTGTCTTTGAATGATGATATCCAGCTCAGGACCCTGGGTGTGCCAAGCCCATGCTCACCAGATGTGAGCCCCTGGGGTTTTGAACTCATAAAGAACACTTTCCAAAATTATGAAAACAGTAATTTAGTGGCATAACTAGGTTTGATGGTGCTCAGAGAAAATAAAAAAAAAAATGGTACCCCTTGAAAACTGTTCTTTTGGAATTTTTGCATTTTTTAACCATAAAAAGGCATCACCCAAATTTGGCAACCAGAGCACATGCCCCGCCCTTGTTACGCCACTATAGTAACTGCAGACAGTCTGGACTAGTGAGGGACAGGTACATCTGTTAACTGAAATATGTTATCTAGTTTTATACTCCAGCTCTTCATTAAATCTTGCATTCAAATTCCAGTGGAGCTTATTTTCATTTGGTTTACTTGTATAATGATTTATCAACTAATCATCAAAGAGGTATGGCCAAAATGGATGTAGAGGGAGATTTTGAATTTTTGTTGCATTGTTGAGTAATATCCTGTTTCTTCCAAGTTAGAGTGGAGGTTCATCTCCTTCAACATACAGGTTTTGCCTGGGGACATTCTAAAAGCACCCAAGTTGATCCTGAGGGCACTGTGATGGACTGTGTTAGCTTTATAAGAATAATTTTCCTAGTCGAGTGATAAATGGGGGACCACAATCTAAATTAAACCTAATTAGCTTGCGATACAGATAATTAGGGCATACTGATCAGCACCCCACCTCAGAAATAGCTTTGAGGATATGCAATTTTTTTTTAAACATGATGTTAATTTATATGATTCTGGAAATTTAGTTTATAGTCAAGAGTTAAACCCAAAAAAAGATATAGTTGGTGAGTGGAACTATTTGATTCTTCAGCCATAATTCAGGTTCAGGATGAGGTAAGTTTGTTTACAGAAGTGGATGAGAGATGAATTTTTATCAGAAAGACAATATCTGCTGTTCAACATCCAACGTTCTATTTTGCTTATTTGGAGTTGAAGTTCCCTTACAATAGCATTCATGTTATGTGAGGGGCAGAATATAGCAACGTCATCAGCGTAGAGGTAGGCTTCTATGGTATTTGGGATATCTTGCATCACGGTGTTTAATATGAATGCGAAGAGTAGAGCACTCAGTATTGATCCTTCCAGAACACCTTCTTCCTGTGTGTAGGTTTGAGAAAATACATTTCAATACTGGACCTGGATGTGATCCTTCAACGGTGTGAAGATTTTGGAGAATCCTATATTGCCAAGTGGTGTCAAAGGCTTTTTCTACAAAGGGTACTAGGAAAGTTTTGCAATATGACGCAACAATGAATCACAGGAAGCTGCTTGTTGCTGCATGTTAAGACATATTCATACGTGCATAGTAGCCGCCGCGCCAAGTCGATGGGCTCAGTTATTCATTAGTAGTGAGAGTGTAAAGTGCTTGCGATGGCATCGTGGTCACGAAATGAGATAAGGACAGTTTTGCGGTATAATTTCGTGCGTGGTTTAACCATAGACCAGTGCTTAGAAGAAATGACTCTTGCACTAGATGATGATTGTCCACATCGTACAACGATATTCAGGTGGTATAGAGAATTCCAAAGGGGAAATTTCACTCTGGATGATTCTGAGAGGCCGGGAAGGCCACGAACGTCAGTTACGGAGGAAAACGTTACTGCTGTGAGGAAAATGCTTGACGAAATAGGCGAGTGACCTACCAACAGATAGAGGATACTTTGGGCCTAAATGCACCAGCAATTCGTTCGATTCTGCAAGATCATTTGCATGTGAAGAAACTTTGTTCTCTCTGGGTGCCGCATCAACTGACTGAAGAGCAGATGACACGACGTGTGACTTGGTGCCGGGAGATGTTAAAAAAGTTTGATAAGGGACAATCTCGGTATGTGAACAACATCGTGACAGGTGACGAGACTTGGCTGTACTATTACGATCTGCCGACCAAGGCTCAAAACAAAGTTTGGGTCTTTGATGATGACGACACACCCGTAATTGTCAGAAAATCCCGATCTGTAAAGAAGAAAATGATAGCTGTATTTTTCAAATCGAGTGGAATTGTGGAACGTGTCGTTTTGGACACGCAGAAGACAGTCACAGCTAAGTGGTATACTGAACAATGCCTGACTAAAGTCATTGGATCTATGAAGAACCTGCGGCCAAAGTCAAGAATGGACACCTGGTACCTCCACCACGAAAATGCTCCAGCTCACCGCGCCAAAGCCTGCACCGAATATTTGACCACGACAGGACTGAAACTTCTCGAGCACCCTCCCTACAGCCCAGACCTTGCTCCCTGGGACTTTGCACTGTTCCCGCATGTGAAAATGAAGCTAAAAGGGAGGCGGTTTTCCAGTGATGAGGACCTTCTACGGGCTTGGGACAACGAGTGTGCTTTACTCCCTAGTGAAACTTGGCAGAACTGGTTTAAAGATTGGTTTCGGAGGATGGAGAGGTGTATTGAATGTAGAGGAAATTACTTTGAAAAAATTAAATAAACAAAGCTGTATTGCAAAACTTTCCTAGTACCCTTTGTATGTCCAGACTGACCATAACTATACACTCATTCCTAACGAATGCATTACAAATACTAGTTTCGGCTTTGACCATAAGGTCAAGTGAGCATCTGTGTTTTCAGAAACCATAGTGATTTTAATTTATTAGAGCTTTAGATTCAAGACCCCATATGAGCTGCCTATGTACCTTTTTGTAATAATCTTATTAAACAACTGGCAAGAGAAATAGGTCAATAGTTGTGCAGAGATGACTGATCTTTCGCTGTTTTAGGAACAGCAATAATAAATGACTGTCTCCAGGATGACGGATAAGAATTTCCATGAGGTATTTGGCTGTAGTGTCAGAAGATGGAAAACAGCTGTTTAATTTAGTGTCTGTAGCATAAGGTATTATATTCCAACTGCACCAGCACCGAGTTATTGGATGTTTTATTTACAGATTGTTTTAATTCGGAATTGTAAAGGGTTGATTATAAGGAAGAGAGAAGATGGAGTTAAAATTTATTTTAATACTTTTCTAGTATTGCTTTGGTTTGATGGAAAGATGAATCATATGAGGCAACTGCTGAACTTGTTAAAACTTTGTCAGTCTAGTGCATGCTTCTTTCATCACGAAAGAGGCATGCACTAGACTGACAAAGTTTTAACAAATTCAGCAGTCTTTTATCAGTCTTTTTTTGCCTTGCATCTAATTTGTCAAGTCCTAGCTTTAAATTTCTTGTAATTTATGAGGTTTATGGTGATAGGATATCTATGAAACAAGTTCCAAGGTTTGTTCATTTTGCATTAAATATTATTGCAAGCATTTTTCCACCAATGGTTAGTGCATCTATGTGCACCACAAGATGCTATTGTTGTTTTATGGCACATTGGCATCTAATGCCATAATGCAACAAGTCGAACACCACAAGAAGACTGCAGTATAGTAGCAAGGGCTGAAACTAATATCTGACTTGCAATACACTGAAAGGAGAGAATTTATGGGATACCTGGTTCCTGGGCAATGTAACGCTGTCACCCCTCTTGCTAGTGGATGAACCCACTGCTTGGCAGGTATATAGGTACAATGCACTGCATTCACGCAGATGGTAATTCTGTGACAGTATGGATAAACGTCATAACTTAACCGACTTTGAAAGAGGGATGATAGTGGGTGCCCAATGAATGGGTCACTCTATTGTGGAGGTGGTACAGAAATTGCACTATCCTCGTTCAACAGTATCAAGAATGTATTAGGAATATGCCATTTTCAAAATAACACATTGTGGACAGCGATGTGGACGGAGAATGGTGGTGCCGTCGACGCCTGTCTCGCATTGTTTCAGCCAACTGGAGAGCAACAGTGGCAGAAATCACTGCTGACTTCAACAGAGAGAGAGAGAGAGAGAGAGAGAGGTGCCAGAAATGTCTCCACCAAGACCATCAGGCAATCTTTAGCCGCAATAGGTTATGGGAGCCACCGATCCACCAGAATCCCATTGCTAACACCACGACACAGGACTCTATGCCTTAATTGGGCAAAAGAACATCGGCACTGAACTTTGTATGATTGCAGACAGGTCTCCAGGTCCGATGAGTCCCATTTCCAGTTATTTTAAGAGGATGGGAGGGTGTTTATCTGGTGGAAACAACACGAAGCTATGCACCCGTCATGTCAACAAGGAACTGTTCAGGCAGGTGGACGGTCGGTAATGGTCGCGGGCGTGTTTAACTGGCACATGTTGGGACCTCTGGTACATCTAGATGCATCTCTGAACAGTCCGGTTATGTGTCCATCCTTGCAGACCATCTGCATCCCTTCATGGTCATCATGCATCCATAGGGCAATGGACTCTTCCAATAGGACAATGCACTTCCCCCACAGGGCCGTGGTGACTAGAACATGGTTCGAAGAGCATTCCACAGATTTTACCACCATGGCCTCCCCATTCACCTGATATGAACCCCGTGGAGCATCTTGGGATGATGTGGAAAGACCCATTCAAGCTTTGGATCCTGAACCCAGGAATGTTGCAGAATTATGGATAGCGGTATAGCAAGCATGGATGGAAATAACTGTGGAATGCTTTCGTGAACTAGTGGACTCAATGCCTTGCAGTGTGATTGCCCTTATCCGGACGAAGGGCTGGCCTACCCATTACTAGATACGATTTCTTGTCCACTCGGTGTACATTCTGTATCAATGGGATGAAAGTGGATATCTTGTTCAAAAGAAATGGTGGAAGAATATACACCTCAACCTGCTTTGAAGAATTTCAATGCTCCAGTTGTGATAAAACTATCGTTTGGAGTTGCACATTAGAAAATGGTTGCTGTTTGTGGGTCATTAAGTACTGACCACTCTATACATGGGAATAGAGAGGGGGAGCAGATGGAAAGGTCTACAGCCCTAGTGATTCTTAGGGAAAAATGCACATTGGTGTGCAAACCGGTATTTCATGTGGTAAGGTTGTGCTTGTCTACTAAAGATACAATTATTTGTCCTCTCTTATCCACGTGAGAAGATTTGCATAAGGGATGAGACGATGTCCATTAAAATCTCCTAATAAACAGAAAGGAGTTGGTAAATGCAACATAAGTGCATCAAGTTTTTTTAGGTGTAACTGTCAAATTCGGTGAGAAATTTATAGAGGCAAGTGTCACTGAAATTCCTATTGATATTTTAAAAAACTGCAGCTTAAAAGAATGTCTGCAAGGGATCTGCTGAGAGGGAACTTTGTTCCCTACAATGATGGCAACCCCTCTGTGAGCAGAGGAAGTAGCGTTTCTATCTCACTAATAAAAAATGTAATTTTTAATGACAGATGACACTTGCAGTGTCAAATTCATTTCTTGTAAGCAATGTTTACAGGTTCATAACATGCAATTAGTTGTAGATTTCATCTCTATTGTACCTTAGCTCTTTACAATTCCATTTCAAGGTGTGCTGAATTATTTTGCTTTTAGCATTAGCAGAGGCACGTGATGCAAGAAAGCAAGCTTATACAGCATCAGCCAAAAAAAAAAAAAAAAAAAACCTCCCAATTTCACTAATCCATTCATTCCAAATGTTTGTCTAGTTCTGCCTTGAATTTATTTATGCTATCAACTTCCAGAACAACAGAAGGAAGTCTTTTCCAGGAATCAACTACCCGTTGGCTAAAGGCAAACTTCTGCACATCTATTCTACAACTGTCTTTCCTCAGTTTGAATCTATGCCTCCTCAGGGTTGTAATCTGCGCAAGAGGAAGAATCTCATCAGCATTGAGCCTGCTCAATCCATTCAAGGCCTTATACACCTCAATCAGATCAGTCTCCAGAAGCTGCAATTTACAGAACTAAAGCTTTTCTTCATAGGAACACCCCTTTGTTCCTTTCTGTACTAGAATGAGTACAGATAAGGGTCTTGTTCCCCTTATCTGTACTCATTCTAGTACAGATAAGGGGAACAAGATCCTTATTAAAATGAGGCTTCCAGACCTGTATGCAGTACTCAAGGTGTGGCCTGACCATTGCCTTATACAAGGGGATAATCACCTCCTTATCCCTGCTCACAAAATTCTTGTATATCACTAATAAGACCCGATGACCTACTCTGGCCGCCTGTCTGCACTGCTCAGAAAACTTCATATCTGACTGCAAAAATACCCCCAGTCTCTTTCATTCTCCACTACCCTAAGGATAACACCGCATAGTTGGTACATTTCTGTGGGGTTACTACTACCCATATGCAGTACGTTGCATTTGTCAACGTTAAACTTCAGTTGCCACTTCTCAGCCCATCTACCCAACTTTTCCAGATCCTGTTGCAGCAGCATACTGTTATTAATAATCCTGTCAACCTTTGTATCATATGCAAACTTTGCCATTAAGCTTGATATACCTTCATTAATATCATTGATAAATATACAAAACAACAATGAGCACAACACCGAACCCTGAAGAACACATTAATAACATTTGTCCACTTAGAGCAGTACCCATTGATTACCACTCTCTGTCATCTCCCACTCAACCATCCTTTTATCCATTGTAGCAGCTAGCCCTTAATGCCATACTGCTCTAATTTGTAGAGCAGTCTTCCATGTGGAACAGTATCAAAAGCTTTCCTGAAATCCAAGTATATGATATCAAAATTATTTTTTCCAGCCGGTTCCTTTGTGACTACATCATAGTATCCAATCAAATCGGTGAGACAAGACTTCACCTTGACAACCCCATGCTGTGTCTGAATTATTTCGCTGTCTTATTTAGATGATCCTGCAATACTTCTTTAACCAGTGACTCCATTATTTCCCCTGCAACAGAAGTCAAACTAACAGGTCTGTAATTACGTGTGTCACCCTTTGTGATTTCTAGATACATTTGCACATCTTGAGTCCATGGGGACTTCTCGTCAAAGGATGCTTTCATAATTATGGCTAAGCATTTGCTGCCTCCTTTAATATAACTGGATAGATCCCATCTACCACAGGTGCCTTTCTTATGTTTAACTTTAACATTTCCACTTTGCTCTCAGTTATTACAAAAGCATTTAAACTCCCTTTTAAGGTTTGATAAACATCTAGCCCTCTCCTCCTTGTGTCTACATTCACACATAACTACTCATGTGTGAATGTAGATTCAAAATACTCATTTAGTTTGTCAGCTATCTGAGAATGATCATCTAAAGTAAAATTTTTGATATCAAGTGGACCAATCTGATTCATCATCTTCCTTTTAGAGTTTATATAAGTAAAGAAGTCTTTGCTGTTTTTCTTTGCATCCTTTGCCAAAGTTTTCTCATAACCTGCCTAACCTCCTTTGTGACTTGATTACAGACTAATGGTATCTAACCTAGGCTTCTGTGTTGTCTGATAATTTATAAGCATCCCATGCATTTTTCTTCTCCACGAGTCTTATTAGTTCATTTGACATCCATTTGGGCTTAAACCTAGAGTAGTATTTCTTAGTTGGAACAAAAACCCTAGTAGCTTCCAAAATTACTTCCTTGAATTCTTCCCATTTAGAATTTGCTATTGATAACATCATCAGTTGGTCCCACTGTATAGAGCCTAAAAAATCTCAGACCACTGTAGTCACCTTTACAAAAGCAAAAACTCTTCCCTTTACCCCTGATGGTAGTTACACCTTTAAGTAAATCCCACATCAGTACACTGTGATCACTGCCACCTAGTGGTTCCTTTATCCGTAAATTCTTAATGCATGAATAATCACTGCTGATAATTAGATCAAGAGTATTACTCCTCTTGTTGCCTCTCTAACATGCTGCTGTAGAAAACAATCATCCAATAAATCCACAAAAGCCTTGCTAGTGTGTGAGTGACCAATCCACAAGTTCCAGTCCATATCTGGGAAGTTAAAATCCCCCATTATAAGACACTCTAATTTACTGGCCCACTGGCACCTCCGTAGCCAGGTGGGAAGGAGCAGCAGTGCACAGCACATGCTTCTTGATTATACCGGGGTTCAAGCCCGTCACCACCAAATATGGAGCATGCGGAAAGGTCAGGGAATGAGCACCGCATATCCCGGAGCAATATGGCCTTAGTTGCTAATGCTCCTAAAAACCAAATAACAACAACAACTGGCCCACTGTATTTCTCTGTATAATTATTCATTGTACTAATCGGAGTCATTAGGCTTATAACAAACTCCTACCCTCATTTTTGCTTTCCCAGTGCTTATGTCACACCAAACCAACTCAAGTTTTTGCACTGTCCATCTATGTCAACTGGATGCACTTTCTTAGATTTTATGTGTTTCTTAACTAACTGTATAACCCCTCCTTCCTTCGTATCCTGTCTATACACATTGTACTCCCCAAATTCCAATTCTGCATCCCTTATATCTGAGTGGCAGCACATCTCTGATATCCCCCTAGGATGTTTTAACCAGCACTTCAAATTCATCAAATTTATTTACTGTACTCCTAGCACTGGTGTACATGCACCTGTTCTTACTCTTAGTTAGTCTACCACAGCCCATGTATTTACTTGTTTTATGACTCGCAGTAGTTCCTGAAATCCCCAGCAACTGGCTTTCTGGGCTGCGGCTACTGTTAATCTATTAGTCTGTGAATCTCCCCAAGCCAGCAGTTTTCCGCCCCACCTAACATTGTCTCAATAGCATCAGCAAATATTCTTGCACACCTTCTATTTAAGTGTATCCCATCCCTGTAGAAGCAATCCCTCCTGTTAACAAGCACAGACCACACTGAGAAAAATTCTACCCCATGAGCCCTGCAAAATCTCTTTAGGGCCGAATTGATTGACAAAGCCCAGGGGCTCACATCTTGTGAGTATGGGCTTGGCACACCCAGAGTCCTTAGCTGGATATCATCAATCATTTCTCTTCTCTTTCTTGGTGATTCTCTTCTACTTCTGACTCTTGTGCTCTCTCTCTCTCCGGGTAACTCGGGAATTTTTTTTTTGGCAGGTGCAGCCTAAGCCTCAGGCTTCCTTGCACCATATGGATAATAATAATAATAATAATGCTCTCATCATATACTCCCTTCTATCGTGTCTGGGCAGGATTGCAGACACTTTCAAATTTAACCCTAACTCGTAACTTTTTTTCAGCATTGACCTGTACTTGCTTAGTAAATTTGGAGATTTCCTACACATAATGTCATTAATGCCAATGTGTACGATATCATCCTTTGTGCCCTTAAAAGATTATATCTTCTCTTCTCTACATCGACAACTTTTGTCCCTGTCAGACATACCATGATCCTATTTCACCTTTCCTTTTTGCACAATATATTTTCTGCCTGATAACCTTTCAGTGGAAAGTTTTGTCTCTTTGTTTTTTACAGTCAGTTTGATTGTTGCAATCTATTTTTGTTTTTTAGGAAAGAGAAGATTGAACAGTATCTATGTCATCATTTGCATGGAACTCTAGGAGTGGTGTGTCCTGATTACTTATATCATGTGTCCATATGTGATAAATATTGCAGTTTCTTTCTTGTATCTTCTGAGCTTTGAGGATTAGAATGTTTAGACCTAATCTGAGCAGCAGATGATACAATGGGTGGGATGAAAGCCTCAGTATTATTGGCTTGATCAACCGATTTTTGTTCTTGTGTCACTGCTGAAAGCAGGCCCAGTGAGAGAGAGACTTTCAGTGGAATTGATGCACCTGTTTGGATTGCTACTGACTGTTGCTTTGTGCAATAATGGCATAGGAAACCTTTGGTTTGACTGGTATTATTTGTTTTCTTGCCTCCTGAAACGTTATTTTTTGTTCAGCTTTATATTTTTGAATTTTTTTCTAAATTTCTAATGTTCACAAGCTTTACACTAAGCTGGGTTGTTGTCGTTACAGATTGAGCAGAGGGGAAATGTTGCTTCTATACATTCCTTTGACCCACAGTTTGGGCAAATTGAGTCACCTCAACATGTTGCCTGAGAGTGTCCAAACTTCTGACAGTTGTAGCGCTGTATTGAATTTGGAATAAACAGATGAATGTGACAATTTAAGTATCCGGCTTTCACAGAAGGAGGCAAATTTAGGGTTGTTATGTTGTTATTTGGTTTTTTAGGAGCATTAGCAACTAAGGCCATATTGCTCCGGGGATATGCGGTGGTCATTTCCTGACCTTTCTGCATCCTCCATATTTGGTGGTCATGGGCTCGAACCCCGGTCTAATCAAGAAGCGTGTGCTACACACTGCTGCACCTGGCTACGGAGGCGCCGCAAATTTAGGGTAATGAAGGTCAACATGATGTCACGAGTTGGAACAAGATTACCATTCTCTTAGATAAAGATTCTTTTCGCATGTGTATCTTTTTGATATTTTAATTCTTTAACTATTTCATCTGTAAATACATCCATCAGATCCCATTCCATTATGACTCCTTTAGAAGTGTTTAAAGTAAAATCTGGAGTAACTTCAACAGAAATTCCTCTAAAGGCTGTCAGTTTTAGCAGAGATTTCAAGTGGGATGATTTTGTGGTTTGCACAAGTAAATCTCCTAACTGCTTTTTTACCATCTTGGGAGCTCCAGCAAAGTCTTCCAAATACATTTAGATAAGGAATGGAGATAATCTGCACACAAGCTGGTTTGTCAGAGAATGAATTATCAAGCAGGAAGGAAATTCTTTTTGGATATTATCCTTTCACATTCTCTTTAGGTGAGTAATGTCACGATTGGGCTTGTCTCTGATCAGGTGGGATGAACAGGAGCTGTAATGGAGAAAAAGTAGCAAAGTCCATGTTTGCTCATTTTGGCCCTGGTGAACTATCTTTTCCATCCAGGTTACCAGTGCTACCATAGGGAGGCAGGAACAGTTGCACTTGGCGGCTATATACATAGTAGAGGTTAGTAGAACATTTAAATTAAATAAAAAAGGAATTTCCTTCTGGGCTCTCTTTTCCCTTTTAATAAATTTGAGCTGCTTAAAACAAGAATTATAGTCGACAGATGAAATTAAAGAAAACAATCAATCACAGTGGAAGATCGCTTGGCCATGTGAATGCTTGGCATCCAAGGGTGGAACAAGTGTGCACAACTCTATATAGAAAAATAATACACAACTACCAATGTGAGTCCATTTCTTCATAGTGAAGCTGGAAGGTTCTCAGTAGCCCCCTTAATAAAACTTTCATCTAGTAAATTACTTTTTCTTTATGAATTAACAGCAATAACATATTAAATTCTCAAAATCCACACTGTTAAAAATGACAGCTCTGCAAAAGAGAAGGCAAGGAGAGTGTCTTGCCCATTTATATTCCCTAGGATCATAAGGTACAGCATAACCTGTTACTTTCTACTTGATATTCCTTTTGACATGAATGTCAAGTAGAAAGTGTTTTGTAATGTTATTCTTCCTTATATGGTGTCATTCCCTAATGCATCTTTCAAGAGTAAATATTTGAGAAGAGAAACTTAAGAGGGAAAAAAAACTTTTGCTGCAATATAATTTTTCTTAAATGAAGCCCACTTACAGTGAGTTATTTATTTAAATTTAACAAATTAAAATCAAATAACTAATTGTTTGAAAAATAACATGTTTTATTTCTTAGTACATAAGATCGTTTAACTAGAAAAAAAATTTTTTTGATCAAACTGTATTTGTTGTTACATTACAATATTCTAAATGGAATGCAATTGTCACCAAAAATGATCAGTTAGACTGAAAAAATTAAAACAAAAATAACTAGTGGTTTATATAATAAGATATATTTTTAGCACTTAGAGTGCCTGAACTAAAAATAAAATTTGCTGCCCATATTACAATTTTTAATAAAATGAAAGGTAGCAATTACTAAAACTGATCAGTTAGGCTGGAAAAAAAAAAGCTGTTTTTATTAAAAAAAAAATAAAATGATATTTTAAGTCTACAGAAAAAGCTTAGTTGGAAAAAAAATTTTAATAAAAAAATTTCTATTCATTTATAAGTTTATTAAATGAGTTCTATAATTAAAAAAACTTAGGATAAAAAAAGCTATTTTCACTGCAAAATTTATATATTTCACTTTATACCTGTTGGCCAGTGAAATGTAAATCAAAAACCCATACGCTTTAATGGCAACTGAATGCCAGCCAGTCCATAACATGGAAACCGCTATGCATGCTTCAACCAGTGGACACCAGTCAGGCCCTTCACTGTCACAAAGTCAGAGAATGAAATTATTGGAGGTGATGCCATCTATCATAAAGCCAACATGTTTCAATAATTTGACACAGAAGATGCCAATAAACACATGCATATCATTAGGCTTAACTTAACCATGCACTTTTTCCTGTTTGCACAGTAACTAACAAGATATTGTTAGAATTTTTAGCTATCGACAAAAAAAAAAAATAAAATAAACTTTTGTTGACAGCCATTGGGTGTTTCAGCTGTGTGGACTGAGCAGATGAAGGGCAAAACATCATGGAAATCACACTAGATATCTATCAAGGGCACACCAAGTTTAATGTATAAATTTGCTGATGTTATACAGGTGGACCAGGGTGGGTAATGATAGTAATCAGAGTATGCTACTCCAACAAGACCACGATAAATTTGGCAGATGGGCTATAAATGCAAGGTACTGCACTTGAAGCAATAATCCCAAAATAAAATACCATTTAGGTGGTATCAAACTCAAGGTAGCGAAAAAAGCAAAAACTATAATTACCTGGGGTTAATTGCACAGTCCAACAGGAAGTTTTCTGAGCAGTGCAGTCAGGTTGTTAGAGAATTCACAGGGTTCCATCAATGATACATATGAATTCTGCCAGCAGGGACAAAGACATTCATTATCTTGGTGAAGGCAATGGTTAGGCTGCGCCTTGAGTACTGCATACAGGTCTGGGAACTTCATTTTAGATAGGATGTAGACCTGTTGGAACAGGTACAGATAAGAGCAATGAGGATAGTCAGGGGCACAAAATCGTGCTCTTACCAAATAATTCACTTGAATTTCATAAATTGCAGAATCTGGAAACTAGGAATCTGTAAAGAGACCTGACTGAAGTAGTTACAGTTTCAAATAAGAAACTAAAAAGGGTTTAGGGCTGAAAGCCTTGGACTATGGGAAATTTACTAGTCAAACAAGTTAGTGCACAGCATCATGTTAGTTTGTTCTAGTAAATCATCAAAGTAGGAGAAATGGCATCATTTTTGTTACTTCTCATATTGTGAATGCCTTCACAATGAGTTGTCTGATATTATTATAAGTCATATGATGCAAGGAAGTCTGAGGCTTATGCTGTATCAGCCAAAAAAATTTCCCCAGTTACCCTGAGAGAGAGAGAGAGAGAGAGAGAGAGAGAGAGAGAGGGGAATCACCAGAAAGAGAAGGATGATGATATCCAGCTCAGGACCCTGGGTTTGCCCAGCCCATACTCACCAGATGTGAGCCACCTGGGGTTAAACTACCTCAAATAAGCAATGCTTCGCCAGTAGAGAAGACAATGTTACTTATTCTCGGCAGATACTACCACCCAGAAGGCACCATTTCAAAGCATGTTGGCCTCTCATCGGTGGGCAGGTAGGTACCCTGGTGATACAATGAATAACAACCCAGTTATGTAGGGCTAAAAGCCTCTGACTATGGGAAATTTACTAGCCAAACAAGTTAGTGCATAGCATCATGTTAGTTCATAGTAAATCACCAAAGTAACAAAAATGATGCCATTTCACCTACTTCAGTGATTTACTACTAACATAATGCTATGCACTAATTTATTATTATTATTATTACTAGCCATATAGTGCAAGGAAGCCTGAGGCTTATGCTGCACCAGCTAAAAAAAAAATTCCCAAGTTACCCAGAGTGTGAGAGAGAGAGAGAGAGAGAGAGAGAGAGAGAGAGAGAAGCAGAAGGGAATCACCAAGAAGAGAAGAATGATGATATCCAGCTCAGGACCCTGGGTATGCCAAGCCCATACTCACCAGATGTGAGCCCCTGGGGATAAATTTTTGTTAGACTAGTAAATTTCCTGTAGCCTGAAGCGTTCAGCTCTAAACCCTTTTTAGTGTTTGCTGTCGCACACCGCCTGGCATCTTTTATATTGTGGAGTTATACTTCATAACTGGGTTGTCACTCATTGTATCACCAGGGTACCCACCCGCCCACCGATGAGAGGCCAACAAGCTTCAAAACTGTTCCGTCTGGGTGATAGTATCCGCCAAGAAAAAGTAACATGTCTTCTCTACTGGCGAAGCATTGCTTATTCAAAGTAGTGCAATATCAAGGCAACTCGTGAAGGCATTCACAATATGAGATGTAACTAACATGATGCTATGCATTAACTTGTTTGGTTTCAAATAAGTTGAATAAACTAAATGCAATGGCATTCTATTTCTCAGACAAGGAGACAAAAATTTAAACTGGAAATGGTTGAGTGAAGGACAGATGAGCAAAAATTTGCTTGCAGCCAAAGAGTAATTGCTTGTTGGAATAAACATCCAATGGTGTTGTAAAAGTGGGTAGTTTAAAGGAGGAAAATGTCATATTATTAGATGGGATTGGCTGATAATGTATAAGCTTGCTTTGCTGCATTATTTTTCAATTACTAATGCTGAATACGCAAGCAAGGCTCAATGAATGCTTTACAGCATAATATTTAGATGGGATTGGCCAATAATGCATAAGCTTGCTTTTTTGCATTATTTTTCAATTACTGATGCTGAATACTCAAGCAAGGCTCAGCGAATGCTTTACAGTTTTTTACAGCATAATATTTTAATAAATATTAAAATATTTTTAATTTACAAAATTAAAATAAATCATTTTTGATAAATTTAAGAATAATAAATAAATTTTAGTGCTTGGGTTAATGATTAGTGCTTAGATTTAGCATGCCGTCAAGAAATTTTTCATTTATTGGCTACATCGCAGCGATAGAAAAAGAGGTTAACAACAGAATGAACAATAAGATAAAGCTAACCTTAGAGTAGAAGTGGTGCACAGTTTAAATAAATATTATCTAATTTAGCATATAAAGCTAACTTAGCAGAAGAACAGAGGTGTTAAAAAAATTTAAAACAAAATAAAAGCAGATAAAGGTAATACCACTGTCACATTAAACAGAGCAGATTATATTACTAAATAAAAAACCATATTATACAACAGGGAATATAGGAGAAACATTAAGAAAGACCTGACCAAAGCTAGAAAAGGCAAATAATTATGAGCGCAATCCCACAAGGCCCACTGAAGGTAATAAGTTTGGTCTGGTACAAAATTTTACCAAATTGCTGGCAAAATTTTCATCACCACTGGAGAACACAATAATTAATTCAGAGGAATTCATCACCCATTAAATAGGAACAAAAAAAAATAGGGTTATTTTAGCAACTTTTGATGTGAATTAGCATTAGTAGAGACACATGATGCAAGAAAGCAAGCTTATGCAGCATCAGCCAAAGGAAAAAAAACTCTCCCATTTCACCCCACCATTCTTTCCAAATACCTGTCCAGCCCAGCCTTAAATTTATTTAGGCTATCAACTTCCATAACAAAGGATGGAAGTCTGTTCCACCAACCAACTACCCACTGGCTAAAGGCAAACTTCCACACATCTATCCTACATCTGTCTTTCCACAATTTGAATTTATGCCCTCTCAGGTGATTATTCTGAGCAAGAGGAAGAATCTCATCAGCATTGAGCATTATTCAAAGCTTTATACACCTCAATTAGATCACCTCGCAGGTGCCTAATCTCCAGACACTGTAATTTGCAAAACTTAAGCCTTTCTTCATGAGAGCAACCCTTTGTTCCATTCTAATCTTGTTGCCCTTCTCTGTACTCGTTCCAACAGCTCTACATTCTTCTTAAAATGAGGCCTCCAGACCTGTATACAGTACTCAAGGTGGGGGCCTGACCATTGCCTTATACAAGGGGATAATCACCTCTTTATCCCTGCTAGAAAAATTCCTGTATATCATTGACAAGACACCATGAGGTACTCTTGCAGACCGTCTGCACAATTACCCCCAGGTCCTTTTCGTTCTCTACCACTGTCAGTGTAGTACCACAAAGTTGATACGTCACTCTGGGGTTACTGTTTCCCATATGTAGTACTTTACATTTGTCAATGTTAAACTTCATTTGCCACCTCTCAGCCCATCTGCTCAACTTTTCAAGATCCTGTTGCAGCAGCATATTGTCATTAGTGACCCTGCCAACCTTCATATCGTCTGCAAACTTGGACATTAATATACCATCATCATTATCATTTATAAATACAGAAAAAAACAATGGAGCCAACACTGAACCCTGAGGGACTCCACTAATAACATTAGTCCAGGATGAGCAGTGTCCATTGATTACCGCTCTGTCTTCTCCCACTCAATCATCCCTTTATCCATAGCAGCAATTTGCCTCCATTGCCACACTGCTCCAATTTGTTCAGCAGTCTTCCATGTGCAACAGTATCAAAAGCCTTTCTAAGATCCAAATATACAACATCAAAGTTATTCCCTGCATCCAGTTCCTTTGTGACCACATCATAGTATCCAATCAAATTGGTCAAGCAAGACTTTCCCTTAACAAAACTATGCTGTAAACTGGGATGTTATTATGCTTAATAACATCCCAGTAGACCAAACTATCAATATTATAGAAAGAAAAACTGAAGAAACAAATAAAGATATTAACCGATAGTAACCTTGTACATCTCATCAAATTATCATTCGAACCAGATTACTTTATGGTTGAAAATAAAATATACACACAAAAGACAGGCCTTCGCATGGGAAATCCATTATCACCAATTACTGTGGTTCTGTTCATGGAGAACTTTGAATGGGCAGCAATCTGGCAGGCAGCTTTAAGGCCTTCTCTGTGGGTTAATTTTGTGGATGACGTGTTCATAATTTGGAACACTGGCAGGACAAATCATTTAAATTCAAAAAATATCTAAGAAGCACTCATCATATATACATACTACTAAGTTTAAGCTGGAGAGTGAGGTCAGTAACAGACTGCCTTTCTTGGACATTCCAGTAGTTAACAAGAAAGACAGCCTAAGGTGAGAAGTTTACAGGAATCTGATAGAATCAAAGCAATAGACAGATATAGATTGTGTGTGTCTAATCATAGCACAAAAAGCATTAAAATACATATTATCAAAATGTTAACAATTTGGTTGTCTAAAAAATTTGGGATTAAAAAAAAAATAATCATAGATAAAATCAATATTCCAACAACAGTAACACAACGTGGAATACGGATCACAAAAGAGTGGTAGTGATTCCATACATAAAATGCATTGACAAAAAAGCTAAAAAGAATCTGCAAAAGTATGAACCTATGGTGATCTTCAAAGCAATTAAAAAAATGGGGAGTTTACTCAAAGGATCTGACACAAGTTTATAATATTCAAAAATAAGTTTAAATGTGGTAAGGTATACATAGGTGAGAAGGGATGCAATTTGGAACACACAAACAAACACATGACTAAAAGGGGAAAACCAAGAATCTGAATGAGCAGAGCATATACTGGGGGGACCCAGACATAAAGTGATAGGAATTTGTAGTAATGGTGGGGGTAGGGGGGAACAAATAAAAAATAAAAGAAGCATTTCACATCAAGAAATTCATTCAGGTTGCACTAAAGAGAAATCATTAGAAATGTAAGCTACTTTTTTTTTTTTTTTTTCGACAATAAAATTTAGTGATTAAAGGAGAACTGAGGGCAGGGAACAGAGAACAATAGGCTATGAGAACACACTAGTCACTGGATTAGAGATGCCTTTTAAGACAGGACATCAATAGTTTGAGAAATACAAATTTATAATCCTTGTTCTTACTTATTATGAATGTGAACAAGAAACTGGTAAATGGTTTGTGATACGATGCTCATTTACCAAAATTTAGCTTATCATAGTGCATAAACTGTTAGAATGGTTTATTTCTTGACTGCTAAGTATTATTACTTAAAAATAAATGGTTTTTGTTACCTTTTTGTTTAAAATTATAGTGCAGTCATTATTTGTGTTCATCTGATAAAGTAAGTGAAACTATTTCTTATGGCCTTAGAAATGCTAAAAAATGAGTCAGAGGAAGCAGGAGAGAAATCTGCCGCCACTGTTCAGTGTTTACTACACTGATAAAAGAACGATATAAACACTATTTAATATTAAAATTAATAATAGAAGTGTTTTTATTATCTGTAAAGGATAAATTTATAACAGAAACAGCAAAAAGATAATACAGTTAATACGGCACATACGTGAGCCCAAGTTTCATCCCGATCACCAATCTTGCAACTAAAGTACAAAGAATATGCATGTTTAGTAAAAGTGTTTTTATAATGTGATTAAATAACATAATATAGATTTATAGTGCAGAATATACTATTGTACAACTGGGAATAATGATGTGTAGTGTAATGTTAATATTTTACTTACATAGCTTAGTTTATGGTATTTTGAATTTAAATTTACACTACAATCATACCAAAGACTAGAGTAGCAAAGCAAATAGTTCAAAGGAGTGGGAATGCTTTGGCTTGAGGGAGAACTACTGTGGGCAGTTCTCCTATGAATCAAGGTTCTATAAAGTGCACTACTTGTTGCATATTTGGAATCTAACTGTAGTGGGGCATGATGCACTCAAAGGGATGCCTATGCGTGTTTTTTGTTACAAGAGAATGATTAAGCACAAATTCAGTGTTCTAATAAGAAAATATGAGAGCCTGAAGAACAGGGCTGATGCTCTCAAAAGAATTAAATGACAGATCCATCAAACACTCAACTAACTAGCGGACACTGCTCAATGTGGACTAATGTTATTAGTGGAGTTCCTCAGGGTTCAGTGTTGGGTCCGTTGTTGTTTTCGGTGTTTATGAATGATATTGATGATGGGATATCAAGTTTAATGTCCAAGTTTGCAGATGATACAAAGGTTGGCAGGGTTGTTAAGAACACCACTGACGCTATGCTGCTGCAACAGGATCTGGAAAGGTTGAACAGATGGGCTGAGAGGTGGCAAATGAAGTTTAACATTGACAAATGTAAAGTACTACATATGGGAAACAGTAACCCCAGAGCAACGTATCAACTCTGCGGTACTACACTGACAGTGGTGGAGAATGAAAAGGACCTGGGGGTAATTGTGCAGGCAGATATGAAAGTTCTCTGAGCAGTGCAGACGAGCTGCAAGAGTAGCTCATGGTGTCTTGTCAATGATATACAGGAATTTTTCTAGCAGGGATAAGGAGGTGATTATTCCCTTGTATAAGGCAATGGTTAGGCCACATCTTGAGTACTGTATACAGGTCTGGAGCCTCATTTCAAGAAGGATGTAGAGCTGCTGGAACAGGTACAGAGAAGGGCAACAAGATTAGTGAATGGAACAAAGGGTTGCTCTTACGAAGAAAGGCTTAAGTTTTGCAAATTACAGAGTCTGGAGACTAGGCACCGGCGAGGTGATCTGATAGAGGTGTATAAGGCTTTGAATGGTTTAAGCATGCTCAATGCCAATGGGATTCTTCATCTTGCTCAGAATAATCAGCTCAGAGGGCATTAATTCAAATTGAGGAAGGACGGATGTCGGATAGATGTGCGGAAATTTGCCTTTGGCCAGCGGGTGGTTGGTTGGTGGAATAGACTTCCATCACTTGTTGTTGAAGTTGATAGCCTAAACAAATTTAAGGCTCAACTGGACAGGTATTTCGAGCGAACGGAGGGGTGAAATGGGTGTTTTTTTTTTTTGGCTGATGCTGAATAAGCTTGCTTTCTTGCATCATATGCCTCTACTAATTCTAATGTAAAGCCTACACTCATGCCCACAACAGATCAGCATTCCCAAAAGCAAAAAAGCACTGGTCCTGCAGAAAGTAGCCACTAGCCTTACATTCATGTTGCATATTGACATGCTTGTAAATAGAATAAACTTTTTAAGTTGGACAACCAAACAGCACCTCTTGTATGTGAAAGAAACTACAACTGCACAACATATAAGAACCAGAGTGTATTTGACTCTATTGTATGGTGCTGAGTGTCACAGCCACCCATTAGGAGAATATATGTGACTGAATTCTGGCTGTTGAAGTGGGCCAACAATAAACACTGTCTCCCCCATCAGTTAAGGCCCGTGCAGCTTGCTGAATGGCTTAAACTACAGCATTCACCAGATGTCATTGCCTGGAAACAATTGTTAACCGCAATAAAGATGATGACTAGTGTGATTTCTTCACCTTGCTTCTGGTAGCTATGTGAGTAGCACATCCCACCATCTGCCTTAAGAGGCATGAAATCCCTGAGGATGATAGGTAACAGACCGAAGATGGCTGACAGGTTCTTACCAGCCAGTGTTGCAGTCAATTCACAGCTTGTCACATATGGGAATTGACTTTGATAAGCTTGTAGAAGATCAGAAGTATAGAGGACAAACCATGGTGTGGTTTGCTGACTCTACTGTTGCCTAGCAGTCTTGTGTATTTCTGTCAACAACTGTGTGTGCAAATGTGTGTAATTATTTGAACGAGTGTATATCTCGGAGAGGTTGTTTAAGTAGATGTCATGCTAAGCTGAACTTTTTACTACAACTGACAGGACTCTAGACAGAAATGTAGTGAAGAGACTTTCATTTTATATTTTAGCTATTATGGACTCTTTATTTACTTTTAGCTTCAACAGTTTCTCTTTCACTTTCTTCTCCATTATCGCAAAATAATTTTAGCTATTCTTTTTATGCTAATGCTCTAGCATTTTCTGCCATGAAGGGAATTTGTCTCTTACCAATGTACTACATTTATATTTGGTAGGACAAATACAGATTCTTTCTTTCTTTCATTTTCAGTGACTCCTATCAGGAAAATGGGATAGTTGGAAAAGGACTGGGGCTGCCTTGTCTGTCATATTTGCAATCTAAGTGGATTGCAGAATGTTGTGTAGGTTGTTTATAAAGGTCAAAAATTAAGGTTTCAGTATAATGGTCAGTGATTAATAACGTTAATTTATTAATCAGTAAATTCCCACTGATATGCTGTTTTATTTATCTCTCTCACACATCACTTTGTTCAATTTTTCTGACAAAAGAATCAAGTAAATCGTTACAGAAAAAAAAAATCTGCATCTGGATTTAATCACATATGCCCAAAATAATAAATAAATGCATGAAACTCTTTCATTCATTACACTACTGGTTCCACTGTTATCAATGCTTATAATATCGTGATTTAGAATTTCAGTTTGTCACTTGCAGAAACCCATCAATTACTTAACTTTATATTTAAAAATGAGCTCATTAGATACTGGTGAATATCATAAATTCATTTCCTGGTTGAAACCTTTTGAATAATATATGATTTACCTTTGTAGATGCAAAAATTGAGGCTAATATTGTGAACAAATATATATTCAAGCATAGTTTTTGGTTATATTTTATAGATTACAGCTGTCAACATATAAAATGTTACGAAAACGAAAATACTCAATCTTGACAAATTTCAATGTGATTTGAACATAAAAATCACATTGAAATTTGTTGAATGGCTCTTGTTTTCAAATTATAGTTGGGGTCTCATATTAGTGAGTTACTCTACATTATCAACTACAGCTCTCGGCAAAATGCATGGCAACACTGCAGTTTCAGTACCACCATGTTCTTATCATGTTATCGGCAACTGTCGCCTCGCTTTGCATCACGTGATAAGTTGTCACCTCAAATGCATCTATAATTCTGTTGTAGTAATCCTCGAATATGGCTAGGTACTGGGTAATTTGTTCTGTTAGCCATTGTTATCTGTGAGATTCCTACTTTTTGTGAAGTATTTGTGTTGTGTAAGATTAATATGCCCCATAATTGTGTGAATAGGCTGGATGACTTCTGTTGCATATGTAGAGGTCACACTAACTTCAAGAAAGCATCCCCTAACTCGAGCCATAAAAAAGGCTTACTTCTTGTACTTTAGGTGTAAGGTAGACAATCAGAACAAGAACTGGGCTCCACACATGTGCTGCACTACCCGTTCATCAAACTCAATGTGTGGGTGAATTGAAAGGGACATTCTATGTCTTTTGCAGTACCCATGATATGGAGGGGGGGGGCAACAAATCATGTCACAGACTGTTACTTCTGTATGGTGCCTCATATTAGAAAAGGGATGACAATGAAAAAAAAAAAAAAAGTGGACAGTGATGTACCCAAATATACCATCTGCAATTAGTCCCATGTCTCACAGTGACGTACTACCTATTCCTGAACCACCCAACAGTTTTTCTGTACACCCTGATGAACATCAACTTGTTATACACAAAGAAGTACAGCAGCCATCTACGTCAAGGGATCCACCATTTTGCCCAAACTTCTGAACCACATAAGATCACAGAAAGTGAGCTTGATGACATCATCAGGGATCTTGAACTGCCAAAGAATAAGGCAGAGCTTTTGGCCTTGAGGCTACAACTGTGGAATCCTCTAGATCATTCTGTGAAAGTGACAACATTTTGTACTCGAAATAAAGACTATGATAAATTCTATCAAACTGAAGGTGAACTCACTGTTTGTAAGGATGTTGATGGTCTAATGGCAGCAATGAACACGAGGCACATTTCTGAAGAATGGCAACTATTTATAGATGCTTCTAAAGTTAGCCTTAAGGCTGTGTTATTACACAATGGAAATATGCTGCCTTCAATACCTCTTGAGTATGCCATTGACAAAAAAGAAACGTACGCAAACATCCTCTTGGGTGTACACCAGCAGAAGTATGAGAAACAGATATGTGGTGATTTAAAGGTAATCATCATTTTATTAGGATTACAAAAGGTTTACATTAAGTATCGCTGCTTTCCCTGCTAGTGGGATTGTCGTGCCAAGGATATGTATGCACTACAAGAAGAGGAGTTGGCCTTAACGAAAATCATTAACACTTGGAATGAAGAACATAGCATATAAACCTCTGGTAGATTCCAATAAAGTTTTGCTTCCACCACTCCACATCAAACTGGGGGTTCATTGAAAAATTTCATGAAAGTTTTGGAAGTGAACGGTCCTGCATTCACATACTTGCAAGTTAAATTATCAAGACTTAGTAGAGAGAAGATTAAGGCAGGTGTTTTCATTGGTCCACAAATAAAGCAACTTTTCAATGAACAGTTTGAATGCATCCTTAGTGATAGCGAGAAATCAGCGTGGAAAGCTTTTTGAAATGTTGAAGCTGGCAACTACAGGCAGCTTGTGGAAGATCTCATTACTTCTTACGAAAAACTGGGGTGCAACATGTCAATGAAGATGTATTTGTTGTACTCACACATCGATTTATTCCCGGCAAGCTGTGGTGCTGTCAGTGACGAATGTGGTGAGCACTTCTATCAAGACATCGCAGCGATGGAATAAAGATACAAAAGCAAATGAAGTGCTGCCATGTTAGCTGATTATTGTTGGATGGTTAAATTGGATGCTCCTGAAGCTGAATACAAGCAAAAGGTGAAAAGGTCCCGTGTTTGATACAAGTATGTTCGTAGCTATATCTTACTCCCACATATATGAAAAATACCTTGTATAAATATAAAAAAGTACTTTTTTCAAAAACAAAGAGCCAATCTGCCATTTTATGCAATATTTCTTTTAAGCACCCCAAAATCTATAAAGTAAACTTACTTTCATGCCCATAACAAGGTATGACCCAAAATTTGTTGTTCAGTGTTATGTTATGAATGTATTCTAGGGAAATCCAAATGCTTTGCTGACTTATTTGTCTGCAATGTAGTAAAAATGACATAACAATATAGCACCGGGGCAAAAAGATGGACTTCTCCCAAATAACTTTAGATTTGTTTGGATGCATGAAATCAGTTAAATTACAATAGATGGCATTTGCACTTCCAACTTTTCATTATTTTTAACAATTAGTTGTTAGAAATAATGTTGGGAATGAAACCCTAAAGCAGTGCTTCTCAAACCTTTTTGGATCACCCCCCCCCTAAATAAAAGCCCTCGCCAGGGCTTTTTTTTTTAGCCCACCAATATAAAGTGAAGCTAAATAACTGAAATGAATATTTGTCTGTTTGCCTCCAAAAACGTAAATGCAGCCCTGCATGTATTTGTGTGAATTATAAAGAAAACTATTTACTGCACTTTATTCCTTCTTCGTAAAAAATTACAACTACATAAATAAAGTCAGTTATAGTCACTTAAATTAAGTCATAAAAATTAAAGTTAATCACATAAATAAGTCAGGATATTAATGGAAATAGTTAATTATATTTTAATATTTAATGCGATGGATGAGCTTGATAGAGATTTATTAGCTTATCAATATTAGGTTTAATACCTGTAAGTAGAAGTCGTAAATCGCCACGTTTAACAACATCCAGACAATTTATTTGTTTTGTCAGCAATTGAGATACAGCACTGAAACGGATTTCGACTAGATATGATGTTGGAAAAGAAATAAGTAATTTTTTTACAATTCCCCACAATGCAGGATAATGGTCAGGGATTTTCTTTTGTAACCAAAATTCCTGATATGAATTTTGAAATTTTGGCTTCAGTTCAACTTCATTTTGTAACTCAATCAATTCTTCTACAAAACGTTCACCATCGTCATTATTTAAAAAAGGATTTATAACCCAATCTGGAATTTCCCAATTAAGGAGATCTTCAAACCTTTCCTGCATATCTCTGTGCAACATTTCTAGATGATTACAAAAAGTCAGTAGAGTTTCATCAGCTATTTTTCTTTTTCTCTATTTCCAACAGATTTGGAAATTGATACAATTCACGTTGTCCTACGTTGTGCATAAAAAGCTTTAATTTTGAAATAAATGCTGAAATTTGAGTTTCGCCTTAATAAGAGTTACATTTTGTCCTTGTAAATGTAAGTTCATTGAGTTGAATCTAGTAAATAAATCTGCAAGATAAGCAATATCAGTTTTCATTTTCTTGAAGTCATTACTAAGGTTGTTGTTCCTATCTTCAAAGAACTCGACAACAGTATCAAAGAGTTCATAAAATCTGTTGAGACAGTTGCCTTTTGACAGCCACCGAACCTCGGAGTGAAGTAGCAATCATTCAAAATTTTCACTGTTTTGATCACAAAGCTTTCGAAATATATGATCATTCAAAGAATGTGCTTTAATTTTGTTTGTACAGTAATAACAGTTTGTAGAGAATTGTCCAGTTAATCACCAAGTTTTTTCACAACTAAATGCTGACAGTGAACGACACAATGAACAGTAATAATATTTGGCACAGCATTTTTTAAATAAGTCATAAAACCGTTGTAATGGCCAATCATTGATGGTGCTCCATCCGCTCCTTTTCATGACTAACACCCCCATGGATAATTCAATCACCTCCCAGGAGGTGATATCGCCCACTTTGAAAAACACTGCCCTAAAGCAATGACTATGGTCACACCATTTTTTTTTTTTTTGCTACAAACCAGAAATTTCTGTTCACACCAAACTGGACGCTAATCGGGTTAAATCATTTTTTACTTTGTAACTTTTTGACATTTCTGCAGAGGTGTATTGCTAAAAAAATAGTACTGGAACGCTCGTCGTAAAAAAAAAAAAAAAAACAGTACCAGAATGCTCATTCTCCAGAAGACTATATGATAACGTCACATCGACTGTACAGTAACTGAATCAGACTTCAGACTCACGGTTCATAGAACAACCAGTTCTAGCATTCAGCTCATGGCAAATCAAAATGCAGAGTTCGCACACATCACAGTATATCTCATTCGTTGGATCTCTTTATCTAACACATTTTACTTTAGTAAGAAACGTTTTTTCATTGCGAAATTTATATTTATTTTTAAATAAATCTATTAATTTTAAAGATTACTATTAATATACATTTTTAGTAGCAATGGGTAAAATAGATATTTCTCCCTCCCATTGATTATGACATTGTTTCATAATATTAGTTGTATAAATTTAATGATTTTCTATTATGACATTTAGAAAAAAGTACTGGAACATTCTGGTCAGGTCCGAATACACCTGGCTGGCTGTGATCCTGGTGCACTACATGTAGACACCGTGACGCACATTGCGAGTTCGTGTCCATATGTTGCCATAAAAAATCCACGGCCTCACTAGTTGGGGAACTCTCTGGACCTTTGGTGGAGTAGAAGTTTTTTTTTTTTTAACACAAACCAAAAGTAATACTATGGAGAAGTGAACCTAAATCCACACTTAAAAATCACCCATTTATTATAAAGAAAATATAAATGATACAGCAATTAATTTTCCGGTGTAATTTGAGCAGAAGAACAAAATTCATTTGATTTCAGAAACTTTTTTTACAATGCAATATTCTTATTTCGCTTGGTTAATCCACTGTAGCATTCTTTTTATATATTTTGTCAAAACTACTATTATTCTAAATATGATTTTAATTATTTCGCCTATATTTTTCTAATTATTCATGCCAACCGTTTATGCAATGCAATACAATACAAAACCGATTAGAAACTGAGCGTGAGCAGGACACCACTACCGTGGGTACACGTACACTTGGAAAATAATATAGAAGTGCACTGTGTGTGAGAGTAGAGGCTAAGTAAACCGCAGGGCTAAAGAATGGCCCTTTGCTTAAAATTATATGTTAGCGATTGAATTTGATATGAACTTAGCCGTAAACACAGCATGGGAATTTGCATTAACTTTGGTTAAAATATTATTGGATGTAAATTATTTTTATTCAGCGATAAATATATTTTGTTTCAGTACACAGAATAAGCGGTCATGCAACATGGTTTACAATGGCTCGCGCTCAAATGTAAGAGAGCACACAGCAGGGAACTAAATTGGCCACCATGACCTAGCTGCTTACTATTGTTAGGTAAGTGTAAATCTACTACCGGAGATACGTTCATTCTGCTCTTGAACTACGCAAGTCAGTTCAAGTCGATGGCATACTTTGTACTGTTTTTATTCCATCCGATAACCGTAACCCTATTTGTAAAAAAGTATTTTCACACACAACTTATATCCCCATGATAAGTCTTCGGACAAATGCTCAACCAATGCATTACAAAATATCTTTATACATTTAAAATATACAATTGTGTGCAATATATAGTCAGCAATACTTTTACGGTGATTGCAAAATAATTTAAAATACAGTTAGTACATTTTAGTGATTTAGATGTACTAATTCGCCGTGTAAATAAATCAGGTGTAATAAGGAAAACTTTTGTACCTTTACATAGCCAAAGGAATGACAACATGCGAGGGGGGAACCTAGAGATCTTAGTAGCAATATATATATTTTGCTACTATCTTTGTCATAAAAATTCCGTAAAGAGAATACAACCAAATATTTGAAGATCATAAATTAAAACATTTCTTGGCATTTCTCTCTTAATATGAAAGAATCAAAATGCAGGTAGCAAAGTTTTCTAGAAACCTCGAGAAAAAAATTCCCCTTTCTTTTAATTATTCAATACTGCAGGATTCATTTTCGTTCCGAATACATTTATTCACTGCTACTTTGAATACTGGATTGATAATAATTACTTTTGTATATAATTATATAAATTGGCATGGCTTTAGACGACGAAATATATAATTGTCATAATTTCTCTGAGTTTAATGCAATGCTGCAAAACACTTAAAATGAAACGCTTTGACTCTTTTTAGGTTGTTAATCTCGAATTTTTGAATGCTGCAGTTTTTTTTTTTTTTTTGTTTTAATTGTGTTCATATTCTCTTCGGATATATATATTGTATATTATAAAAAAAAACATATATCGGTTAATTTATTATTATTATTAGCCATATGGTGCAAGGAAGCCTGAAGCTTATGCTGCACCAGCAAAAAAAAAAATCCCAAGTTACCCTGAGAGAGAGTCAAAAGTAGAAAGGAATCATCAAGAAAGAGAAGAATGATGATATCCAGCTCAGGACCCTGGTTCATATACTATCATCAATTACAATAGGGTGAATACAGTCTATATATCAGTTTAATGAACTTATTGCAATCGAAAGTTGTTTAGATGCCAGTTTTAAAAATGAGTAGATGATTGTATACTCTTTTCCAAAAGGTGGAAAATAGTGAACTCATTTAACCAATCCACTATAGTAATTATTTTGGAGCAGTGATTCTCAATCTTTTGTCACTGAATTTAAGTTAAAGGGTGCATATTCATAGCACACCTAAACAGTGATTGCCATTGAATTCAATGGAGTTTTTCCTAATCTTGCAGCACACCAGTGAGAACCATTGTTGTAGAGAATACTATTGAAAAACTCTCTTAACATTACTTGACACTAATCTTATGATTCATAACAGAATTTTCACTCTGACAACAAATTACTGGATAAAAAAAAAAAAAGGCAGTTCAGGTATCAATATTGAACTGACCCCTCCTCCCCCATTTTTATGTTTCAAAGTTAAAACCATTATCAATATGATATTAACTGATTCTGTTAGGCAATAAAATTATATTAAAAAATGCAAAAACTTTATTATTATTCTAAAGCAGTACTGGCTCCATGAAGGTGGATAAAATGTGGGATATACTAGGATGCATACATTCAGTGTCCAGGGCCATTAACTCTAACTTTGGTTCTACTCTAAAGCCAGCTTTTCAGAAAACACTCAAAATAAATGTTTGAATTTTTATATATTTTTTATTGAAATATAACATTTGAGGTATTTTAATTATATTTCTAATTTATTATGAACTTTGAAAAATATACTTTCCTTCCAAATAAGCTGGTCATCCCATAATAACAGTGACAGGTTTCTTTAGACAGGTAATGGGTGACTGAATTCATGTTAATATAGCAATAAAATAACATTCTCAATATCAAAACAAAACAAAAAAAAAAATGCATGCATAAAAATGTTTTATCAACATTATATGTTTAACAGCTAACCAAGTTCCCTGGACTCTGGTGCTGCCCTACGCATTTGCTCTTATTTTTTAAACTGTTTAAACATGAACTCTCGTATTAAAATTAAACTTGCAATTTATGGTTTCATCACGTATACATTGAATTCCTAATCATTAGTGCAAATCTCTACTTCTTTTTTTTTTTTTTGCATACATGCCCAGTCTGCAGTTATCCTTTCCCATTTTGCTGATTGTGTCTTGATCATAAAAAAAAAAAAAAAAAACATACAACTGACTTTTATTTTTACTAATAGTTTAAATTACTAAACCCTTAAATAAGGTTACATATATTCATGGCACTTCCAAACACTAACTTACAGAACTCTCTGGTCTCCCTTGGCAAGAATACTATTTCTATCCATAACTAAACTTCTGTTCATCTTGTTGTTCTTCTCTGTACCCCACTTCCACTTGTTCATATTCTGCCTAAAATCAGATTTCCAAAATGTGGCTTATTATTGATAAAACCCCATGTATTGTTCTAATATTCTTCTGTACTGCTTAAGAGAACTTCATGTCAGACTATACAAGTCATTTTCATTATCACCTGCCTTGAGTTTGTCACTGCTCTAGTGTACATCAATATTATTTACCACTGTCTGACTGTCACTTTTCATCCCGTTCAAATATCTTTTACCTAGATCTTGTTGAAGTAAAATCCTAACATTAAAAAAACTTTGATATTAAACTTGAAATACTTACATTAATAATTACCAAAAAACAGTAAAGGGATCTAGCACCAAACCCTGTGGAATCTCACTCATTAAGTGGAATTTCATGAAGAAAACACTGCTGATTTAACCATCTCTTTATTCACAGTGGCAACTTGCTGCTAATGTCACATTGCATGTGGTGCCATATAAAAAGCTTTGCTGAAATCAAGATAAATGTCAAAATGATAGGCAGAATAGGACCAGGGTATGTCTGCCAGGGGCAAAAGTTGATGACACTGTATAGCAGATATCATCTTTTAAGGGCACAAAAGATGATATCTCCTACACCAATGACATTAAGTGTAGGAGATCTGCGGATTTACTAAGCAAGTACAGGTGAATGCAAAAAAAAGTCATGAGTTAGGGTTAAATTTGAGTCTCTGCAATCCTGCCCAGACACAATAGGAGTGAGTATATGACGAGAGCCTTGTCAATCAATTCGGCCCTAGAGAGATTGTGCAGGACTCATGGGGTAGAATTTTTCTCAGCATGGTCTGTGCTTGTTAACAGGAGAGATTGCTTCTACAGGGATGGGATACACTTAAATAGAAAGGATGCAAGAATATTTGCTGATGCTATCGAGGCAATGTTGGGGGGTCAGAAAACTGCTAGCTTGGGAGAATTCACAGACTAATACGTTAACAGTAGCCGCAGGCAGAGGTGGAAATTCTTGCACTGCTTCTATTGGAATGAGCAGTAGTCCAGAAAGCCAGTTGCTGGGGATTTCAGGAACTGCTGGGAGTCATGAAACAAATAAATACATGGGCTGTGTTAGAGTAACTAAGAGTAAGATGTACACCAATGGTAGGAGTATAGTAAACAAATTTGATGAATTTAAAGTGCTGGTTAAGAATTCAGGGGGATATTGTTGGGATATCAGAGATATGATGCCACTCAGATATAAGGGATGAAGAATTGGAATTTGGGGAGTACAATGTGTATAGAAAGGATAAACAGGATAGGAAGGAAGGAGGGGTTATGCTGTTAGTTAAGAAACACAAAATCTGAGGAAGTGCATCCAGTTGACATGATGGACAGTGCAATGTTGAGTCAGTTTGGTGTGACATACGCACTGGGAAAGCAAAAATGAGGGTAGGAGTTTGTTATAAGCCTAATGACTCCGATGAGTACAGTGAACAATTATACAGAGAAATAGTGGACCAGTAAATCAGAGGTGACTTATAATGGCAGATTTTAACTTCCCAGATATAGACTGGAACTTGTGGATTGGTCATTCGCACACTAGCAAGGCTTTTGTGGATTTATTGGATGATTGTTTTCTACAGCAGCATGTTAGAAAGGCAACAAGAGGGAGTAACATCCTTGATCTGATTATCAGCAGTGATTATTCATACATTAAGAATTTACAGATAAAGGAACCACTAGGTAGCAGTGATCACAGGGTACTAATGTGGAATTTACTCAAAGATGTAACTACCATCAGAAGTAAAGGGAAGAGTTTTTGCTTTCATAAAAGCGACTACAGTGTTCTCAGAGATTTTTTAGGTTCTATACGGTGGGACCAACTCAGGATGTTACCAACAGCAAATTCTAAATGGGAAGCATTCAAAGAAGTAATCTTGGAATGCTACTAGGCTATCTGTTCCAATAAGAAATACTGCTCTAGGTTCAGGCCCAAATGGATGTCAGATGAACTAATGACTCATGGCAGAGAAGAAATATGCATGGGATGCACATAAATTGTCAGGCAACACAGAAGCCTATGGTAGATACAAGCAGTCTGTAATTAAGTCACAAAGGAGGTTAGGCAAGTGAAGCAAAGATGATCATTCTCAGATAGCTGCCGAACTAAATGAATATTTTGCATCTACATTCACACATGAGGAGTTATTCAAGGAGAGGGCCAGATGTTTATCAAACTCTAATATGGAGTTAAATGATTTTGTAATAACTGAGAGCAAATTGGAGGAGAAATTGTTGAAGTTAAACATAAGAAAGGCACCTGGGGTGGATGGGATCTATCCAGTTATTAAAGGAGGCAGAAAAGGGAGTAAGAAACCCTTAGGCATAATTATGAGAGCATCCTTGGACCCAGGGGGAAGTCACCGTGTACTGGAGATGTGCAAATTATCTCCAATTCGCAAAGGGAGACAAGTAATTACAGACCTGTTAGTTTGACTTCTGTTACGGGAAAATAATGGAGTCGGTTAAAGAAGCATTGCAGGATCATTTAGACAAGACTGCAGCAATAATTCAGACACAGCATGGATTTGTCTTGTCTGAACAATTTGATTGGATACTATGATGTGGTCACAAAGGAACTGGCTGGAAAAAATAATTTTTATACTTGGATTTCAGGAAAGCTTTTGATACTGTTGCACATAGAAGACTACTGTACAAATTGGATCAGTATGGTATTAAGGGCATGTTGCTACAATGGATAAAAGGATGGTTGAGTGGGAAAAGACAGAGTAGTGGTCAGTGGGTCTGCTCTACTTGGACTAAAGTTATTAGTGGCGCTCAGAGTTTGGTGTTTGGCACACTGTTGTTTTGTATATTAATCAATGATATTAATGAAGGTATATCAAACTTAATGTCAAAGTTTGCAGATAATGCAAAGGTTGGCAGGGTTGTTAATAACAGTAATGACAGTATGCTGCTACAACAGGATCTGGAAAAATTGGATAGATGGGCTGAGAAGTGGAAACTGAAGTTTAACCTTGACAAATGCGAAGTACTGCATATGGGTAGCAGTAACCCCCACAGAAATGTATCATGTGGTGTTACACTAAGGTAGTGGAGAATGAAAGAGACCTTGGGGTAATTGTGCAGTCAGATATGAAGTTTTCTGATCAGTGCAAATAGGCTGCCAGTGTAGGTCATGGGTCTTGTCGGTGATATATAGGAATTTTGCGAGCAGGGATAAAGAGATGTTTATTCCCTTGTATAAGGCAATGGTCATGCCACACCCTGAGTACTGCGTACAGGTCTGGAGGCCCCATTTTAGGAAGGATGTAGAGTTGATAGAATGAGTACAATGAAGGGTAATGAAACTGGTGAAGGGCGCAAAGGGGTGCTCTTATGAAGAAAGGCTTAAGTTCTGCAAATTGCAGCTTCTGGAAACTAGGCACCTGTGAGGTGATCTGATTGAGGTGTATGTCTTGAATGGATTGAGCAGGCTTAATGCCGATGGGATTCTTCCTCTTGCTCAGATTACAAACTTGAGGGGGTATAGATTCAAACTGAGGAAAGCCAGTTATAGAACAGATGTGCAGAAGTCTGCCTTTAGCCAGTGGGCAGTTGATTCCTGGAACAAACTTCCATCTGTTGTTGTGGAAGTTGATAGCTTAAATAAATTGAAAGTAAAACTACACAAACATTTGGAATGAATGGATCAGCAAAATGGGAAGGGTTTTTTTTTTTTTTTTGCTGATACTGTATAAGCTTGCTTTCTTGCATCATTGCCTCTTACTAACACTAATGCTAAAATTATTCTTTACATCTACTTTTCCCATTAAGCATGCTGCCTGTTGGTTCTTTACATCTAAAGAATAATTTTAACATCAACATGATCTCACAGTAGCTAATCAGACATGTTCTTCCCCTAAGTGAAGTCATGCTCTGATGATTTCCTTATAATTCCACTCTTGTCCAGATGATACTGTATGGTCTCTATAATTTTCCTTAACACAGAAATCAAAGTTGCCTGTCTATAATATTCATTTCACCCATCAGACAACCTTCATATTCTCCTACCTTCAATAGGAGATATTTTGCTGATAAAATTAAGTAGAATAAAACTGACATTTCCCAGTTGTTTCCAAGATCTTTTTAAAATTTTGATTGTTAAAAATAATTTAACATTTTAAACAGAATGCTCTTAAAAACCAAATTCACCTGAAGAGAATGTCTTCAAATTAAAAAAAAGTGTCCGTGTGTAAAATATAAGTAAACCTTCAGATCTCCTATTCTTAATATCATTATTACCAACATGTACAATAGTATCACCCACCCTTTGTGCCCTTAAAAGATGATGGCTGCTCTACAACTCTAACTTCCGCACCTACATTCATAGCAAGAAACATTTTATATTTTTTTTGTACATATTTTATTAATTTGAAGGTAATGATTGTAAGGCTTACCTTTCAATTTCATTAAGATAAGCTGAGAGTGTTTGGATATACAAACTTCTGGAAAATATTGTTTATTTCATAATAACTTTAAAAAACCTCATATAGTCATAACAAGAATTAATTATCATTAGCCATATATCAATTATATGAAAACATATTTCATTAAAATATAAAGTCCACTTTAAGTGTTTTGTGTGTATGCTTGATCCTCCATAGGAAAACTATGAGAAAGATTTTCATTAATCATCTTGTGCTTGTAACAGTTTTCAAACATATGCTTTATAATAAATTTTACATTTTTTTTTGTATGACTGTGCATATTTTATTTTATGATCCTTAGTAAATAATGTAAAATAGCAAGCATATGCAGCATTAGCAAAAAAAAAAAAAAAAAAACCATCTACCCCTCTAATAAATTGTGTAATCCTGCCTTAAATTTACTCAAATTATTTACTTTTACAACACCATACGAAATTTTATTCCAACAATCACTTAATTGGCTGAAATAAAATTTTTGCACATCTATTGTGCAGCAATTCCTTTTCAATTTAAATACATGTCCCCTTGTGTGTGTGTGTCTTGTCCAAGAAAGAGTAAGGATGCCATCAGCATATCATTACACGGGATGTCCATAAATTCACTTCCCAGAAATTGTTTATTTGAAAATATACTGAAAAGTAAAAGAATGAAAAGTTGTTGCAGATTATGGGTTTTCAATCCGAAGTATTGGAATTTATCTAGGATGAGTCATCACAGCACTACACTCTTCACGTATTAGAAAAGCGTGATCTTTCCAGTGTACGGAAGCCACTGTGTTTCAATGAACTTGTACAGAAATGTTTAAATTTGTACAGAATTGTACAAGCCTTGTCCTATACAAATGTATGGTTTTTTTTTTATTTTTTTTTTTTTTTTACTTTTCATACTTTGTCACTGTTGGCTACACATTAGAAACATATCTTTTATTATTGATATGCTGTGAGGTAGTGCCACTATAATTTTAAGGGCACAAAAGGTGATATAGTTGTACACGTTGGCACTGATGATATTAAGAGTAGGAGACTGGCGGAATTACTTAACAAGTACAGGTCACTGTTGAAAAAAAGCCGTGAATTAGGGTTGAATTTGAAAGTGTCTGCAATTCTGCCCAGACATGATAGGAGGGAGTATATGATGAGAGCCCTGTCAATAAATTCGGCCCTGGAAAGATTGTGCAAGGCTCAAGGGGTAGAATTTTTTTCAGCCTGGTCTGTACTTGTTAACAGGAGAGACTGCTTCTACAGGGATGGGATACACTTAAATAGAAAGGGTGCAAGAATGTTTGCTGATGATATCGAGGCAGTGTTAAGTGGGTCGGAAAACTGCTAGATTGGGGGGGAAACAAGGACTAATAGATTAACAGTAGCCACTGGCAGAGGAGAAAGTGATTCTTGCACTGCTTCTATTGGAATGAGCAGCAGCCTGGAAAATAAGATGCAGGATATTTCAGAGACTGCTGGGAGTCATTGGGGTACAAGTAAACACATGGGTTGTGTTAGGGTAGCTAAGAAAAAGAACAGGTGCATGTATACTTGTGTGTACACCAATGCTAGGAGTTTGGTAAATAAATTTGATGAATTTGAGGTATTGCTCAAAGCATCAAAGGTAGATATTGTTGGGATATCAGAGACATGGTGTCACACAGATATAAGTAATGCAGAATTGGAATTTGGGGAGTGCAACGTCTACAGACAGGATAGTAAGGGAGGAGGGGTTATGCTATTAGTTAAGAAACACATAAAATCCAAGGAAGTGAAGCCAGTTGACATCGCTGGACAGTGTCGAGTCAGTTTGGTATGACATAAGCACTGGGAGATCAAAATTGAGAGTAGGAGTGTGCTATAGGCCTAATGACTCTGATGAGTATAATAAGAAACTGTACAGGGAAATAGAGTGGGCCAGTAAATCAGAGAGTCTTATAATGGGGGATTTTAATTTCCCAGATATTGACTGGAATTTGTGGGTTGGTCACTCACACCCTAGCAAGGCTTTTGTGGATTTATTGGATGATTGTTTTCTAAATCAGCATGTTCGGGAGGCAACTAGAGGGAGCAATACTCTTGATTTGATTATCAGTAGTGATTCTTCATGCATTAAGAATCTGCAGATACAGGAACCACTAGGTGGCAGTGATCACAGTGTGCTGAAGTGGGATTTAATCAAGGAGGTAACTACCATCAGGGGTAAAGGGAAGGGTTATTTCTTTCGTAAAGGCGACTACGATGGTCTGAGACAGCATTTAAATTCTATACAGTGGGACCAACTGATGATGTTACCAACAGCAAATTCACAATGGGAAGCATTCAAAGAATTAATCTTGGAAGCTTTCATACCAACTAAGAAATATTGTTCAAGATTTAGACCTAAATGGATGTCAGATGAACTAATTAGACAAGTGACAGAGAAGGAAAATGCATGGGATACATATAAATTAACATGTTAATTTATATGTATCCCATGCAGAAGACTATGATAGATAAAAGCTGGTCTGTAACCAAGTTAAAAAGGAGGTTAGGCAGGCAAAGGCAGATTACGAGAAATCTTTGGCAAGGGATGCAAAGAAAAACAGCAAGGAGTTCTTGTCAGGTGGTAGATGACTTTCATCAACCGGTGAAATACCACCACTTTGCTTATTGGAGGCTTGAGGCGGTGAACCCATGTTTAGTTCCTAGAGCAAAGTCCCCCACTTCTCCTTCAACCCATGCTATAGGTTTTCATACCTTTCGTGTTTGGGATTTTCACGAAAAAAAAAAAAAACTTATGTAAACTCTACAAGGAAGGGTATGAATCAGATTGGTCCATTTGATATCAATGGTTCAACTATTGATGATCCTGCTCAGGTAGCTAACAAACTAAATCAATATTCTGCATCTGCATTCACACATGAGGAGTTATTCAGGAAGGGGAATGCCATAGATGAAGTAAACACTGGCAGCGAGCTAGATGATCTTGTAATAATTGAGAGTAAAGTGGAGGAGAAATTGAAGATAAATACAAGAAAGGCACCTGGAGTGGATGGGATCTATATAGTTATATTAAAGGAGGCAGCAAAGGAAGTAAGCAATCTGTTAGCCATAATTATGAGAGCTTCCTTGGACTCAGGGGAGGTACCCACAGACTGGAGATGTGCAAATGTGACCCCAATTCACAAAGGAGGAACAAAGGCTGACACAAGTAATTATAGACGTGCGAGTTTAACTTCTGTTCCAGGAAAATTAATGGAAGCACTGCAGGATCATCTTGACAAGAATTTAGTTATAGGTCAGACACAGCATGGTTTTGTTAAGGGAAGGTCTTGCCTGACCAATTTGACTGGATACTATGATGTAGTCACAAAAGAATTGGATGCAGGGAATAACTTTGATATTATATATTTGGATTTTAGAAAGGCTTTTGATACCGTTGCACATGGAAGACTGCTGCACAAATTGGAGCAGTGTGGCATTGGTGGTAAATTGTTGCTATGGATAAAGGGATGGGTGAGTGGCAGAAGACAGAGAGTGGTAATTAATGGACACTGCTCATCGTGGACTAATGTTATTAGTGGACTCTCTCAGGGTTCAGTGTTGTTTTCTGTATTTATAAATAATATTGATGATGGTATATCAAGCTTAATGTCCAAGTTTGCAGACGATACAAAGGTTGGCAGGGTTGTTAAGGACGCTACTGACGCTATGCTGCTGCAACAGGATCTGGAAAGGTTGAGCAGATGGGCTGAGAGGTGGCAAATGAAGTTTAACATGGAGAAATGTAAAGTACTACATATGGGAAACAGCAACCCCAGAGCAACGTATCAACTCTGTGGTACTACACTGACGGTGGTAGAGAATGAAAAGGACCTGGGGGTAATTGTGCAGGCAGATATGAAGTTCTCTGAGCAGTGCAGACGGGCTGCAAGAGTAGCTCATGGTGTCTTATCAATGATATACAGGCATTTTTCTAGCAGGGATAGGGAGGTGATTATTCCCTTGTATAAGGCAATGGTCAGGCCACACCTTGAGTACTGTATACAGGTCTGGAGGCCTAATTTCAAGAAGGATGTAGAGCTGCTGGAACGAGTACAGAGAAGGGCAACAAGGTTAGTGAACGGAACGAAGGGTTGCTCTTATGAAGAAAGGCCTAAGTTTTGCAAATTACAGTGTCTGGAGACTAGGCATGCTGATGGGATACTCTCTCTTGCTCAGAATAATCACCTGAGAGGCATAAATTCAAATTGAGGAAAGACAGATGTAGGATAGATGTGCGGAAATTTGCCTTTAGCCAGCAGGTAGTTGGTTGGTGGAACAGACTTCCATCCCTTGTTGTGGAAGTTGATAGCCTAAATAAATTTAAAGCTCAGCTGGACAGGTATTTCGAACAAACGGTGGGTGTTTTTTTTTTTTTTTTTTTTGGCTGATGCTGCATAAGCTTGCATCATATGCCTCTACTAATGCTATAATGGCTGCTATCAAGTAAAAAGTTACAAAATTTACAAAGCCCCCATAATTTACAAGCACTTTTGCTCTCTTTCACTTTTTTTTTTTGGTATTTTGCCAAATAACAGGCTTTTCCTATGAAAGTGGACTTATAGGCCACTTTGCATATCATTTGGTCCTATGAATTGAAGTGTATGCACATTTAAGTCACCTATCTTTACCTCAATAAAGTGTTACTACATCAACTGCAATCAGCTGATGTTTTTGAAGGAAGTTCTCTCCCCCAAACCCCTTTTGAAGTATTAAGATTGCATTTGATTTCACTTAACCAAAGGCCTTATAAATTGTAATGTCATGGGAAAAAAAAAATTCACTTTTATTCAGTCAATCACTGATACCATAAAATAATTTATCACTTTGATATGAAACTGTTATTATTAATTTAAAAAAATTATTGAACTATTTTAATTGCTTATAATTTATATAAGATATATTAATAAAATGGATTTAGCAGTGGGTAATCCTGGTCCAGTGTCCTATCAACAATGATTCTGATCTATAAACCCAGTATGAACCTTAGAAAATGCCTAATATACATGAATGAAAACTTAATTTCATAGCTTAATATAATATCACTAAGTTTACTCCATCTCAGTCTCCCTAGGTCATTTTACATATTCTCTAAATGTAATACAATTTTTGGGCTTGTCTAAAATTTTTTCCTTCATATAACTAATTCATATTAAAATTAATTTTTTTCTTAATTCATATAAATTATTGTTTATATTTCAGGAATCTGAACAGCTTTGATGTGAATGGAACTTTAATGATGGTTCCTCCTGTTTCTTCAGACTACGGTTATGTGTGTTTGTGTCTTGGAGCATGTGTTGTCTTTGGTGCATGTGTTCTCAGTGTTAGTGTTGCCCAGAACATGGAAAATGCAAAACTTTATCGTTCTGCTGGCCAAGAGGAAGCTGCAAGTCAAACTGAGCAAAACTGTCCTCTCAAGTGTCAATGCTACATAAGAAAAATGTGGTATGAAGTTGACTGTAGGGATAAAGAATTATCATCAGTACCTCTAGGAATACCATCTTCAGCTGTATATCTTTCTCTATCCAACAATTCATTAACATCACTTGAATTCAAACAAGAACTTCACAAGCTAAATACATTGGTTTTGTGTGATAATAATATTTCATACTTAAATCAGAGTTGTTTATCAAATCTGGTTAATTTACAAAAGCTTGATATCAGTGGCAACAGACTAAATTCAACTACAATGGATTGGGTCTTTGCAAACCTTTCACATTTAGCTATTCTTAATATGTCCAGAAACGAACTAACAATGATTTCTGCCCATACTTTTTATGGTCTAAAATCTCTACATTATTTAAATTTAAGTTCTAATGAAATAAACAGCATAGATGGAATAGGTTTCAAGCATATGCCACTGCTAGTGGTTTTAGATCTTTCAGAAAATAATTTAATGAATTTGAAACATGAATGGTTTCAGAGTCTAAAAAACCTGACCACTCTCATTTTAAGAACAAACAAAGTGCAAATTCTTAGTAATGTTGTATTCTGGTCTTTACATAGTCTTACTTATCTTGACCTTAGTGAAAATAGGATCTCTTCAATTGGACTTCTAAGTTTTAAAGATTTACAGAGTGTTAAACATCTTAATATCAGTACTAATAACATAACTATCATTCAAGAGGGAACACTTAGACCTTTGCAAAGCCTTGAAGTTTTGGATATCAGTCATAATCCTTTACTCTCCCTTGACAGGATATTTCTTTTCCTTAATAGGTTAACAATATTATTTTTAATGGATTTGTATCAGTTAAAAATTCTTTCTTCTACAAGCCTAACAGGTCTTTCAAATCTAGAATCATTATATATTTCCAATTCCCCAACTCTATCATCTATTTCTTCTTCAGCTTTTAATTTTATCAAGAAGCTCAAAATATTAGATCTGAGTAAAAATAACTTTGCTACCCTGCCTGTGGGTCTTTTTGCACCTTTGGAAAGTTTACATGTTGTTCATTTAAATGGTAATCCCTGGAAATGCGACTGCTATTTATACTGGCTATTGATATGGATGGGAGATCATACTCATACACATATTTTTTCTCCCTCTGACATTATTTGTAATATGCCACATGCATTAGAAGGCCACCTTTTACTTGATGCTCTTGATCATGATATGGTCTGCAGCAATGCTTCCATTAGGCAGTATTCCACTCATGCCCATTTTCGAATGGGATCAACAGCTCTTTTACAATGCCAAGTAGAGGGCAGCCCTTTCCCATCACTAACTTGGGTAACACCTCAGAGATTTGTCTTCCACTGGCCTCCACCATCTTCTTTTAATACCTCAGATCCCCCAGAAAACATAACTCTTGTTTCACTTAACCATCCTGTAATGCATACAAAAGACTTGTATCTTCTTCCAGAAGAAGAAATGGAAAGATTTCTTCTTCTCAAAAATGGAAATCTTTTGATTCGAAGTGTTGAAAGAGAAGACAGTGGCTTTTATGTATGCATAGCCTCTAATCCTTTAAATAATCAGTCAGTAGCTATCAGACTTACTTTAGATTATGAATTTTTGATGCATGTAAAAATTGTAAGTATACTAGTTGGTATGGCAACCAGTTTTGGTTTTTTGTTACTTACTCTTATTGCAGTATTTATTCAATTAGTAATGAATCGATGTGGAATTCGGTGCCCATGTCACATAGGCAGCCATTCTCCAAAAACTCAGCAAATTAAACGAATACTTGAAGGTATGGAACACTATAAGCGGGCACAACTGGATCGCTTACGTGAAAATTATAACTTTCAAGTACAACGCATAAAAGACAACTGCATGCAACAAATGGAAAGGCTTCGTGAAAGTTATTCAGCCCAAATTGAGCGCCTACGAGATATTCGTGATTATGGCACTCAGCAGATAGACAGAATTCGAGACAATTACTACTTTCAGGTACAAAGAGTACGTGATTATAGTACTTCTCAAATAGAACGGCTCCGTGAAAACTATATCTTCCAGCGAAATAGAATACGCAAGTTTAGTACCCATCAACTTTATAAACTGCGAGAAAATTATAAACTACAACAGCAACACCTAAATAAAATCTTAGAAAATCTTAATCTTGAAAGTTGTCGAAATGTTTGTGCTAGAACAGACTCCATTATATTTGAGCCAGAAATTAGTGTAGAACCTGTTTTTGTGCCAAAGATATGTACACTAGTGCATTCATCACTAGATCAAGTACCCATGGATTCTGTAGATAACTCTAGTCAGTTGTCTGCATACTTTACACCTGATGAAGCAACATCTGAGGTGTCAGCACATGACTGTATGGAAACAAATGACAATATAATGTTAGATGCAGAAGAAAAAACTAGTGAAAATACAGTTACAGAAACAATTCAAGTTGCAATTCCTTCAGAGAAACAGCCATGTGGTTCTGACATTCCAGCGGTTAGTTTTAGTAGGAATAATATAATTATTACAAAAGACACTGAAAATGCAACAGTTTTAGATTCTAATGAAACAGTAGTGTAGAATAGAGTCAGTATTTAAGGTAAGTCATAAATTCTGTTACATTCCTGTAAAAGTTAAATCCCTTTCAAAGCCCTACTACTTGCTGTGTTTATTTCATATGATGTGTTCTTAGAAAATAAATCTGTTACGTGGTACGAACGTTTGCTGAAGAATTGTATTTGTGACTCACTTCAGATCAAATTAAATATAAAATTATAAGAAATAACTTGAGTATTTATGTGATGCATGTTATTTTTTAGCAAACTGAAAAATTAATATGCATTTTAAGAATGCACAATAAAAATGTTAAAAATTTTGGCTGACAAAACCTCAATTAGATAGCAATGATTGAATATATTTTTGAAAAAATTAACTGAGCTAAACCAAAAAAAAAAAATTAAGTTCGTTACAAGAAAAAAACAGTATGCTGAGTACAAACACTGATAAAGCAAGGATGGTTTATGAAAGGGGTTAAAAACAGCGGTCTAAAAATAATAAAAAAAAGTCTTTCAGAAAGTAATTGGAACACCTTGTTTATTAAGGTAAATGGTTCTGTTACCACCACCTTGTATTTTTCATACAATATTTTTCACAAGTGAAATGCCGTCCCTTAGACCCACATATTTTTCTAAGTATAAAGATAACAATGGGTCTTAAGAACCAAATTGGAAGGTAAGGAAGAGACAGCAAGTTGCTATTTGTAAGGTTCCTGCAATGCTTGTATTCTTCCTATCCTCCTACTTGCCCAAATATCAGGTATAATGCACCCAATTGCCATATTTAAAAGAAGGGGGGGAAGGAATTGCAGTTTATTCATATTTGCTGTTGTCATGTTCCAAGATACTCATGCCTTCCATATCTGATATCCATTAGAAACAAAAATTAAAGGGTTGGAGAAATATCCTTTTTATTTTAAAATATGGCTTGCTGTATAGTTAAAAAAATTATTTCTATTGTGATTTTTAGTTAGGTAGGCCAGTACATTAAATTGATATTATATATTAAAGCACCTTAAAAAAAGACAAAATACTCTTAAGGACTATTAGTTCTAATGATACATCTTCATTGTACAAATTTAATGAATCTGATGGCATGTAAATTTATCAGGTTGTCTCTATAATATGCAGTGAAAATGAAAAAAATTAACTGTTGTGCATTACCTGTCCTTATGAATAATTCTGTGCTCTTGTATATATATATATATATATACACACACACACACACATACATGTGATGAAGGATTGCAAATGTAAAGTTTCGATGCAGAAAATTTTCAATAAAACTTTAGTACATGATTTTCGCCTTTTTTATATATATATATACACACACACACACACACACAAAGTATTCTTCAAAACAATAATCAAGTTAGAGGTTGTTAATTACATGATTTCGATTTAAAAAAAAAAAAAAGAAATCACAAGAAAAAGAAAGAAATCAGTATTCAAAGTTGCAGATAAAGGATGAACTTTTATGTTGAATTATGGAATGTGTTATATGTGAGGAAATACTGAGTTTTTTTATTACAACAGAACATGCACTACGGAGCGCCCAATTACAGTACATGTGTAATAGAATGAAAATAATTATAACAAAAACAGTAATGAATAATAATAAATTAGAAACTCACCCGGATAAAAAAAAAGTGGATTATTACTTATTGCACCAAGGGAAGGTGCAAGGAGATTAATGGTATTAAGGATATTCTGTGAGCTGTGAAAGAAATCTAAATTGAGATTATTTATGATTGAGGAGAGTCTGTTCATAGGACTACATTTCTTAATATCAGTGATGGATAGAGAAAGTATGTTAATGTCTGGTTAGCCAAAGAGAGAGAGATGGAAATTGTGCAATAGTTTTGGAGAATAATTCTCAGAGGAAATTTTATAAACTTGAGATTGTAAGGATTGGTTGGTTGGTTGTTTTGGTTTTTAGGAGCATTAGCAACTAAGGCCATATTGCTCCGGGAATATGCGGTGGTCATTCCCTGACCTTTCTGCATTCTCTGTATTTGGTGGTGACGGGCTCGAACCCCGGTCTAATCAAGAAGCGTGTGCTACACACTGTTGCTTTTTCCCACCTGGCTACGGAGGCGCCTTGTAAGGATTCTTCTGACATCAAGCATTTTTAGGACTCCTGTTACTGTCAGTCACTGGAGTGGTAGAATAGATAGCAGATTTTTGGAGAAGGGGTACCTTATGAAATTATGCTGGGCAGTAAAAAGAGTGAATCTATAGGGATTCCACACAACAGATGCATAGTCAGTGACTGGTAGTTGATTTGTATAGAAAGACAGCATACCTGTAATCTTTAAAGCAGAATCTGTTTCTCTTGATGAATCCAATAATTTTAAGAGATATATTGATAACATGGTTGTTAAATCTGCAGTTGCTGGAAAAGATGAATCCTTAATTCAGTAATTTGATCACTCTGGTCCAATATAGTAGCAATGGTCAAAAGGAATTATGTGATTTGGAAGTCACAAAAGAAATAGACTGGCAATTAGATGGGATTTTAGAAAGTTTGTCAGAGACCCACTACACGAGTTTGTTTAGAGCTTGCTGGATTAGATTTGGTCAAGCAGTTTTGAAACACATGAGTAGAGTTTGATGTCATCAGCAAACAAGACAAGTTGAATATATGGGGTATTATATATACAGTATTTGAAAGGCAAGTCTCTGGAAGCTTGTTTCCAAACGCTTGCTTTTAATGCTGTGAATAGGGAATGATGGCAGCCATTTTCAGAAGTACCTAACATGACTATGTTGACATTTTGGTGATATTTATCTAAAATTAGCCTAATTATACTGCTTTCTATTATCCTGTTATAAACTATTAAACAAAATCAGAAATGCTTATGAATCCTTTGATTTCCTTTCCATTTGCCCACTTTTTTAAGAATAACCATGTGTGCAGTTAAATGTTCATACATGTATTAATTTTAGTAAAAACCTACATTACCGTTATTTCTTCAACTAAATTCTTTAGCCATAGCTTATGTTTTCTACAGTGACACCCTTTTCAGCTTTTTTGAAAAGTGTGATTTCACTTTTTAATTCATGTATGACAATCTGTGAAGAGCAGTGCACTTCTTCTTTCCTTAGGGTTATTCTTAACTTTATTTTAACTACAATTTCGTAAATCACAATTCTTATTTCCAATTACTTCACTTGAACCATACGGGTTTCGTAGGTGAGTATCGTAGAAAACATAAGCTATGGCTAAAGAATTTAGTTTATAGATGTTACCACATGGTTAATGATCATATATGACTCAAAATCACTTAACCTAAAGTTTGGCTATTGTTTTGTTAAATCCTGTATACCTAGTTTGTAGACCATACATGTTTAAAAAATGTTAACCTTAATATTGGTTTATTATTTTATTGGCCCAAAATGCATAATGTGATTGTAAATTCACACATTATGAAAATAAATTTCTTTTAGCCAGAGAGTTAATTATGGAAGTAAGTTACCTCCATGGGCAGTGGAAGCTGACAACTTGGGTACTTTCAAATGTCAGCTCGATACTTACTTATGTGAAGGAGGGAAACATACAGGCAGTTATTTTCTTTTTTATATGTTTTTTTTTTTTTTGGTGGGAGCAGCAAAAGCACATAGCTTTCTTGCACCATATGGCTAATACTAATTAGTGGCAACACTAATGCTGTTAACATGAAAGATAAACAGTAATGTACTGTTTGAGACTGTGTAACTTTGAAGGACATACAAACAAAGGAATTTTGACTTGTCAAAAGAGGAATAAAGCACTTCAAACTATGTTAGAATATCTGTTTATTTCCAGTTGGAAATTACATGTAGATGGGAATCGGATATTTTATGGTATATTCTCATCAGTGACAGCAAATGAAAGGTTATAAGTTACCATAATATATATATATATATATATAAAAAAGGTAAACTGCAGCCATTATCAGTCCACTGCAGGATGGAAGCCTCCTCAACGATTCGTGTTGAGGGAAGTGAACCATAATCTGCCATGCTGGTCCAGTGCGTTTGGCAGATCGACCATATTTAGCAGTCAGGGACTTGAACCCCGGTCTACTCAAAGAGCGTATGCTACTGCACTCCTGCTCATGACCATTTGGCTACCATAATACAATGACATAATTTAATCATTTATGATTATCAGTTAAGGTTATCTTATTTAAAAATAGACTTGCATTAAATTTTGCTAATTCTGTAAAGGATAAGACTTAATTATATACTTCAAGTAGGACTTGAAGTATAATACTGTAGAACTCTTCTACAGCATTACAGACAAACCCTTAGTAAAGGGATTAAAGATGACTAGTTCCCATTATTAGCCCCCTCTTGTAACAAGATTCTCTGGACTTTCTGATCTATATAATGGTGAAGTAGGAAATGAGTATATGTTTTCCTCATTTTAATTCTTATCCTTTACATAATTAGTAAAAATTTAATGCAGATCTATTTTTAAATAAGGTAATCTTAACTAATAATCTTAAATTATGTTACTTTATTGTATTATAGTAACTTATAAGCTTTCATTTTCTGTCCTTGCAATCACTGATGAAGTGATAAGAATGTACCATGAAATGTCTGATTCTCACCTGTATGCAATTAAAACTAGTAATAAAAAGATATTCTAGTAGGTTGAAGTGCTTTAGTTCTCTGAGAAATTTTACATTACCATGCCACTCAATCAAAAATCAACAACAAAAGGCATTTTGAGCCTGGAACAACTCATAAACAAAGATACCATGTTGACTAAGAGTAGTAGCAAAGTATATTCCACAGAAGTGTTATTCTATTGGGTGTTTCCAAAAATGGAAGTTTTTTTAAAGTATAAACATTTTTATAGTATTGCAAAACATGCATATGTCATAATTCTGTCTATAATAGGCATTACAGAATTATAGACATATGCATGTTCAGGTGCATAAAAAAATAATTTCAATTACCCATCATAACATGATGCAGCTGAAGATCTTAGAGTTAGCTAAGCAATTAAACATTTTATTTCAACAGTTTAAAGGGAACGCTTGAATGATGTGATATCATAATATACAAAAGTTGTATGATTCTGATCCTACAAAAAATTCATTTCAGTATTCAGTTTATGGAAACAGTGGTTGAATGTTGCATACAAGTTTGGGAAACACCTCAGATCAGGAAGGATTGGAGAAGAGCAACAAGGTTGGTATGGCACAAAGGAATATTCTTACCAACAGAAACTTGAATTTTTCAATTTATACATTCACAAAAAGGAGACAGGGCATATAAACAAAAGCAAGTGAACACTGAAGAAAAATCACGTGCTGAAGGTTTAAATTGAGCTAGTCTTACTGGAAAGCCTCTTGCTACAGTAAGGTACTCTTAATGCTTCATTCAAATTGAGCCAATGTTCTACTTATCACCTTTGATAATGTTAATCTAACAGTCTAATTGGGCTCTGAAAGGTGAATACTACTGATGGGCATAATCAGATGATTAGTAGTTGCCGTTAATCATTTGAATGACATTGATTATAATTGAATGATCTGTTAAATTTAAAGAGCAACTGGACAAATACACTGGGGTAGGCAACCAGACAGAGTGAAGGTGACATGGCTAGTTACTTTTCAGCACTTTTTTTTTTTTTTTTTTTTTTTTTTTGATGATTTACATAAGCCTACCTGCATCATTCTGCTAATCATCCCATGCATTTTTATTCTACTCTCATTTCATCTAACATCCATTTAGGTCTAATCCTTGAATTTATACCAACTAGTCTAATCTAGTTGGTATAAAAAGATTTGCAGTTTCTATGAACACTTCACATTGTGCATTTTTCCATAATGAAAAGAGATGGAAGTTGTAATCATCACCTTTACGAATTCAAAATCACTTCTACTTCCATAACAGCAGTTATATCTAAATAAATCTCACATCAATACACTGATGACTGCCACCACCAGTGGCTACTTTACCTAGAGATTATTAATGTATAAGGAGTCACTGCTGATAATCATACCAACAGCCCTCCTCTTTTTCAGAGACGATCGAGCGGTGCGGCCGCACAGGGTGCCAAATGCCCAGCAAATTCACTAATTTGCTGTAAATCTCAAGTCAGGAAGTTGGAAAGGGTGCACCAAAAAATCTTGCATGGAGCACTGATAGACCTTATGCTCTTTTTGCCTCTCTAATATGCTAGTATAGAATATGATCATCCAGTAAATACTTTACTATGGGGTGATCAACCAACCCACAAGTTCCAATCTATTTAGAAAGCTAAAATCACCATGAAAGACAAATTATCAGGAAAAATAGGGATCCACAGGTAACTATAAAGTCTGCAATCAAGTAGTAGTAGTGGCATGTGATGCAAGAAAGCATGTGTATAAGCTTATGCAGCATCAGCCAAAAAAAAAAATCACACCATTCCCTCCACATGCCTGTCCGGTTCCTCCTTAAATTTATTCAACCTATCAACTTCCACAACGACAGATGGAAGTTTGTTCCAGCAATTAACCACCCGCTGGCTAAAGGCAAATTTCCGCACATCTATTCTACATCTGTCCTTTCTTAATTTGAATTTATGCCCCCTTAGATTCGTAATCTGAACAAGTGGAAGGATCCCATCAGAATTCAGCGTGCTCAACCCATTCAAGGCCTTATACACCTCAATCAGATCACTGCACAGGTGCCTAGTCTCCAGCCACTGCAATTTGCAGAACTTAAGCCTCTCTTGGTAAGAGGATCCCTTCATTCCCCTCACCAATCTTGTTGCCCTTCTCTGTACACGCTCAAGTAAATCTACATCCTTCCTAAAATGAGGCCTCCAGACCTGTACGCAGTACTCAAGGCGTGGCCTGACCATTGCCTTATACAGAGGGATAATCACCTCCTTTTCCCTGCTAGCAAAATTCCTATATATCATTGACAAAACCCCATGACCTGCCCTGGCAGCCTGTCTGCATTGCTCAGAAAACTTCATATCTGCCTGCACAATTATTCCCAGGTCTTTTTCATTTTCTACCACCTTAAGTGTAGTAGCACACAGTTGGTACATTTCTCTGAGGTTACTTTTACCCATAAGCAGTACTTTGCATTTGTCAAGGTTAAACTTCAGTTGCCACTTCTTAGCCCATCTGCCCAAATTATCTAGATCCTGTTGCAGTAGCACACTGCCATTACTGTCATTAACAACCCTGCCAACCTTTGTATCATCTGCAAACTTCGACATTAAGCCTGATATACCTTCATCAATATCATTGATAAATATACAAAACAACAGTGGACGCAACACCGAACCCTGTGGGGTTCGGTGTTGCGTCCACTGTTCGGTCTTCTCCCACTTAACTATCCTTTTATCCATTGTAGCAACCTTTAATACCATTCTGCAATAGTCTTTCATGCGCAACAGTGTCAAAAGCTTTCCTGAAATCCAAATAGATGATATCAAAAATATTTTTTGCATCCAGTTCCTTTGTAACCACATCATAATATCCTATCAAATTTGTCAGACAAGACTTGCCCTTAACAAACCCATGCTGTGTCTGAATTATTGCTGCAGTCTTGTCTAGATGATCCTGCAATGCATCTTTAACCAGTGACTCCATTATTTTACCCGGAACAGAAGTTAAACTAACTGGTCTGTAATTACTCGTGTCACCCTTCGATCTCCCTTTGTGAATTGGGGGTACATTTGCACATCTCCAGTTCGTGGGAACCTCCCCTGAGTCCAAGGATGCTCTCATAATTATGGCTAAGGGTTTGCTTAGTTGCTTTGCAGTCTCCTTTAATATAACTGGATAGATCCAATCCACCCCAGGTGTTTTTCTTATGTTTAACTTCAACAATTTCTCCTCCACTTTGCTCTCAGTTATTACAAAATCATTAAGTATCCTGCTACAATTTGATAACCTTCTGCCATTTCCAAACCTTAACTCCTCGTGTGTGAAAGTAGATGCAAAATACTCATTGAGTTTGTTTGCTGTTTGGGCAGGATCATCAACAGTTGACCCATCGATATCAAGTGGACCAATCAGATTCATCCCCTTCCTTTTAGAGTTTATATAAGTAAATAAATCCTTGCTGTTTTTCTTAGCATCTTTTGCCAAGGATTTCTCATAATCTGCCTTCGCCTGCCTAACCTCCTTTGTGACCTGATTACAGACTAGCTTATATCTGCCATAGGCTTCTGAGTCACTTGATAATTTATATGCATCCCATGCATTTTTCTTCTCTGTCACGAGTTCTCATTAGTTCATTTGATAACCATTTAGGCCTAAAACTTGAACAATATTTCTTAATTGGTATGAAACTTTTAGTAGCATCCATGATTAATTCCTTGAATGCTTCCCACTTAGAATTTACTGTTGGTAACATCGTCAGTTTATCCCACTGTACAGAATTTAAAAACTTTCTGAGACCACTGTATTCACCTTTACGGAAACAAAAACCCTTTCCTTTACTCCTGATGGTAATTATATCTTTAAGTAAATCCCATATGAGTACACTGTGATCACTGCCTCCTAGTGGTTCCTTTATTTGCAAATTCTTAATACACGAATGATCACTGCTGATAACCAGATCAAGAGTATTACTTTCTCTGGTTGCCTCTCAAACATGCTGCTGCAGAAAACAATCATCCAATAAATTCACAAAAGTCTGACTAGTGTGTGAGTGACCAACCCACAAGTTCCAATCAATATCTGGGAAGTTAAAATCCCCCATTATAAGACATTCTGATTTACTGGCCCACTCTATTTCTCTGTACAGTTGTTCATTGTACTCATTTGAGTCATTAGGCCTATAACACACTCCTACTCTTATTTTTGCTTTTGCAGTGCTTATGTCACACCAAACTGACTCAACAGTGCACTGTTCATCTATATCAACTGGGTGCACTTCTTTTGATTTTATGTTTTTCTTAATTAACAGCATAACACCTCCTCCCTTTCTATCCTTTCTGTACATATTGTACTCCCCAAATTCCAGTTCTGCATTCCTTATATCTGTGTGACACCACGTCTCTGCTATCCCAACAATATCCACCTTTGATGTCTTGACCAACACTTCAAATTCATCAAATTTATTTACTATGCTTCTATCATTGGTATACATGCTCCTATTCCTAGTTACCCTAACACATCCCATATATCCACCTATTTCAGGATGACTGCCATCCGTCCCTGAAACCCCCAACACCCCTCGCTCCAGGTCGCTACTTATTCTAATAGAAGTTGCGCAAGAATCACCTTCACCTCTGCCTACGGCTACTGTTAAATTATTAGTCCTTGTATCCCCCCCAAGCTATCAGTTTTCCGATCCACCTAACGCTGCCTCGATAGCATCAGCAAATATTCTTGCACCCTTTCTATTTAAGTATATCCCATCCCTGTAGAAGCACACTCTCTCCTGTTAAAGAGGTTTTAGTCAGCCCATTCTTTTAAGCTGCCTTAGCAGATTAAAATAAGAATGGGAAGAAAAGTACAAAGAATTTTTTGCTTATGCTAACACCAGGAGGAAAGAGATGGTCCACAACATACGAACGTCATAACTATTGATGGTGTGCTGTACAGATTGTTGACAAATTGAATAAATAGAGTGGATTCCAGTTATTTGGGTCACCGGTTAATCGGGGCAGCCGTTTATTTGGGGCAAACCTTAAAAAACAGAAACCAATCGAGAAAAATAGCCAGGGTTTACTTCGGTTAATTGGGGCAGGAGACCGCAGCACTGGAGATTACCCTACGATTGTTTCTGACGGTACTACATGATTCAGTCGAAATTCTGGAGGTCACAGCCATAAAACAATTAGCAGTCACCTGTTTATTGGGCTTTTCTGTTAGTGAAATTTATCATAAACGGACAGTAAACTCGATCTTACTGAATTTGTGGTAATGCCGACAGCTGGAATTCTGTGGGTTATTATGGTGAAATGTGTTTACACTTCCACGAAATCTTCAGTCATATAAAAAAATTACTTTTCAGATCTCTTCATTCATATTTTTAAAGCTTTGTAACTCGTTACTCACTTGCACGTATTGTGTTACAGTAATACCCCAACTTACGTGAACACGGAGTTAAGCGTTTCTTGATTTTTTCGTTTGGCAACGCTGCTGCCCACTATCTTCAAGGTAGTTTTTCATATGTTATCGATATACGGTGCGACGGCGGAGAATGAGAGCGAAAGATGAACAAAATTCAACTTTGCTGCTTTTATGTTTTTTATATTTCACCATAATGGGAAACACATTTCACCATAATAACGTAAAAACCAACACAATTCCAGCTATCGGTATGCAATTAGATCGAGTTTACTACCAGTTTATAACAGATTCCACTAGCAGAAACACAACTGGATTTTTATTGTTTTATGGTAGTAACCGCTAGAAATGTGAGGTGTTAATAGTGTATCTCTGCCTTTATGGTGTTGTTTATTCAGTTGCTACATGCGCGCAGCTTTGTTTATGCGTATCAAGCGTGCCTCCTCGTTTTGTAATTGTGCTTTATTCCCTAAAAATGAGTAAAATACTTAAAAGGTGTGAAAAGGAAGCGTACTGGTGAAGACACTGCAGATTCAGAGAGAAAAAGAAAAGCAATTATCGATAAACAGAGGCGGACTGGATCAAAAATTCTTACCCGGGAAAATTTATAGTGGCCTCATACTATGGTTTATGGCCAAAATTACACCGGCCCACCGGGGTTTCCCCAGTAAGGCTTATGGCCAGTCCGCCTCTGTCGATAGAGAAAAAAATATGAAATTGTGAAATGCTTTGAGGGAAATGAAAGACCATGTGATATTGCACGTGCTACAGGCCTAAATGAAGCAACGGCGAAAAGCACATGACAATTGCAAACTTGACAGGTTGAAAATTGAAAAGGGCTCAATTGTAAATGGCTTAAAATTTTTAGAAAACAGACTCCAACGAAGAACGCGTTATAGCTACAAAGCAAGGAATAAAAAAATTATTAGCTTGCTACGAAGAAATTCTGCGTGAAAAAAAGAAGGCGCTGTGTCGTCACATGAATTTGTTAGATTTTATGAAGCCATCGACATCGAAATAACTTTTTTAAGTAAGTCATTTGTTTTTTTAATACATATTTTGTATTAATACAAAATTGAAAAACTGTATATTAATGCTTTCCTTTTTTGACCTTTTAGCTGAAGATTAGTGAGTTTGTATGTATAAAGAACTGCAATTTTATTAATATTTTTCTTCTAAACTAGTGTTTTTGTTAGTCCTTGGTCCCAATTAAGCAAAATTTATATGTATTTATATGCAAAGTTGTACCCCGGCTTACGCGAATTCGACTTACGCGATTTTCGTCGGACCCACCTATCGCGTAACTTCGGGGTATTACTGTACTTGCAATTTGTGTGTGCCGTGTTCTTTGTTATTGATTGCTTGCTTATCTTTTTTTTTTTTTTTTTTTATGAACCCCAAACACGAAAGGTATCAAAACCTATAGTACTTAGTACCGTGCATGGGTTGAAGGAGAAGTATGGGGGGAGGGGGTTGCCGGAAACTTTGCTCTAGAGACTAAACATGAGTTTCACCACTTCAAGCCTCCAATAAGCAAAGCGGTGGTATTTCACCGGTTGATGAAAGTCATCTACCACCTACGCTTTTTACTGTTTTAAATTTTAACCCCCACTCACAAATGTCAGTGGACAGAAATGTCAACTAGTTCGATGTACCTATTACAGTACGTATTAATTATTCTGATTATCACGTATATTCTTCCGATTTTCACATATCATTTAATTTTATAATTGGTAAGGTAATAAAGGGTAAATTTCTGCTTAATATATCTTTGCTTTTATGGCCTGTGGATAATATTCCTCCTATTTTCGCTAATTAGAATCGCTGTTTAATAGAATTAAAATTCAGTTCACAATGACCGGTGCTTACTGCACATCGTATAGTGAACAGTACTTTACTATGTTGAGTTCGTCGTAACGTGATTTGATTGTACAGTGAACCAATTGTAAAAGGGGGGCAGGATTGCATTTTTAACTATTTACGTGAAACTTTGGATAATTGGGGCAGCCGCTCAATCGAGCCAAAATGCACTAGTCCCGATGTGTCCCAAGTTACCGGAATGGATTGTATTTTGAATGCAAATTCACAAGTTTTTACAAATGTGGATACCATAAGTATAATAATAACTAGGAGTTAAATGATTTTGTCAATGCCAAATTTAATTAAGATATCTGGGGATGATAGAACCTAACCTTTAGCTATAATTATGAGGTCATCCTTGGATTCAGGAAAGGCTCCTACAGATGAACAAATGTCTCCTACTGGCAAACAGGGATTGAAAGATAAAGTGAGTAATTACACCACTCTAAGTAACTGCACACGTGCTTGCATGATTTTTTAATTGCATGTGTTGTCTGTCTAGTAACAAAACAACTATATACAATAGATATGACATTCTGACTGCATACTTAGATTTCAGTAAAACTTTTGATACTGTTGCAACAATTGTTGAGGACAAATTACTTTAATGGATAAAGAGACAGTTGAGTGGCAGGGGACAATGGTGATTAACAGCTTCCATTCTTCGCAGACTAATTTTACAGTGGATTTTACATTGTTCAGTGTCGATCCCTTACTGTTTTAAATATTTACGAGGGGTTTTCGAAAAGTAAGGTAACAAATTTTTTTCTTAATAATGGTGAAAGGAAATGAGATGAAATGTGGTGGACAGATAGACCCATTAATAACGTTCAAAACGACCACCAGTGCAGTGTTGCTGTACTGTCGCCTCACAGCAGATTCCAGTTGCAAGATGACAGCTACCATGCAAGTGTGGTTCAAAACAGGTGTTCGTGAAGTTATTCGTTTTTTGCAAGCAAAAGGGTCTTCACCAAGTGACACACTAGTTGCTAATGTATGGCAAAAAGGTGATGACAAAGAAGCAGGTGTATTTTTGGCGCAATGAATTTAAAGCGGGCCGTGTTGACATTGAAGATTGACATTGGGCGAGCAAGACAGAAGACAACATTTCGTGCATTAAGGTCATGGTTCTTGAAAACAGGCAAGTGAAACTGCATGAAATTGCACAAATAGTGAACATGAGTAAGTCGGCTGTTCACGATATCCTTAGCTTTCGAAAGGTGTGCTGCCGCTGGGTTCCCCGACAATTTTCAAAGGAGGACAAAGCAAAACGCACGGGGATGTTTCTGGAGAACCTGTTGTGATACAGCGACGAAGGAGAGGATTTTCTTGCCTGCATAGTCACAGCAGACGAAACGTGGGTTCATCACTTTACCCTGGAGAGCAAACAAGACTCCAGGACCTGGAAACATCCACAATCCTCTGTGCGCAAAAAATTCAAAACTGTTCCCAGCATCCGAAAAGTCATGGCTAGTGTTCTGGGATCACCAAGATGTTGGTGGATTTCTTGCTGAAGGGAGGAACAATCAATTAACAGCTTTACTGTGCAATGTTGGAAAAACTGAAAGCCAACATTTCACACAAACGACCAGGACTCCTGACAAGCGGTGTGATTTTGTTGCACGACAACGCAATTCCACACACTGCCCACACTACTTGTGAGTGGTTGCTCCATAATCGTTGGAAAACTCTGTCACATCCCCCCTACTGCCCAGACTAAGCGCCTTCAGACTTCCATTTGTTCAGTGCTCTGAAAAAACACCTTTTAGGAAAGCATTTCACCACGGATGAGGAGGTTCATCAGGCAGTGTGATGTTGGTTACTGTGTGTGTGTGCAAGGACTTCTTCAGTACTGGTATTGATAAACTAATCCATCATTGGGACAAGTGCATCAATAAAACTGGAGACTTTGTGGAGAAGTAGTGCATGTTCACTTATTTCTTGGTGTGTAATTTCAACTTCGTATTATTAAACATCATCGAGAGAAAAAAATTTCGGAAACCCCTCGTATTAACAATGCTGATGAAACATCTCATGTTTAATGTTTAGATACAAAGGTGGACAGGGTGGCAAATGACAGTAATCTGGGTAGGCTACTCCAACAATACCTGGATAAATCTGGCAAACGGGCTGAAAAATGGCAACTGAGGTTTAACATTTAAAATGCAAGATGCTGCATTTGGGTAGCATGACACGCAAGGTGGTTTGGGGGAAACTGTAGTCAGACATGAAGCTCTCTAAACAGTACATAGAGATTGCTAGAACAGCTCGTGTTCTGTTTCATGACATATAGGAAATTTGCAAGCAGGAACAAAGAGGTGATTATCTTGTTATAAAAGACAATGGTTATACCAAATCTTGAGTACAAGATGTTGATTTGTTGAAAGAGATGTAATGAGGAGCAACAAGATTAGTCAGGGCACAAACACTACACTTATGAATAACGATGTTTCTATATATTGCAGCATCTGGAAACTAGGTACCTTGTGAGGAGACCCAAGTGATGCTCAAGGGTTTAAGTGAGTTAAGTAAATTAAATTCTGAGGCATCCTTACTTTCTTGGATGACACATAACAAAGGGACCATAAATTTAAATTGGAAAAGGATGGTTGCAGGACTGATGTGCACAATTTTTTTTAGTCAGAAAGTGATTGATGGAGAACACTTCCATTGGTGCTGTGGCAGTGGATGGCTTGAATAAATTTAATGAGTGACTGGAAAAATTTTAAGAAGATAGTAAAGAGAAAACCCAACTTCTTATATGCAGAGGAAGCTATATTTGTGATTTGCTTAAGCCAACAAGGATTAGGAGTCAGAGCAATTCCTAATAGAGATATGTGATCTTGTTTACAATTCATTCAGGAAGTTAAAGTTGTTTGTGCAGAGGAGGGTTTCTTAATCTGAAAGGCTGAATGCAGTGTGCTATCATCAGCAAAACTATGGATAGGATTTCCAGTCAGTGGAAGTAAGTCATTAATATACAAGATAAAAAGAGTGGGAGAAAAAAATGAACATTGGGAGTACCAGCATTAGTAGACAAGTTAGAAGACAGAGCACCATCTACCATCATTCACAAAGTGGTCAGAGAAAACTGAATACCCAACTTCAAAAAAAAGCATCAATAATCCAAAAGATGGAAGCTTGTTAAGGTTTATGCCAAACACAATCAAAAGTCTTAGAAATGTGATGACTAATTGCTTGATTTTCACCAAATTTGTCCGCAGACGGGTAACATAAGCCAAAATCGCCAGTGGATCGACACTGACAGAATCCATATTGGTGGTCATCGATCAGTTGGATGGTTTATGGATTTCTCCATTACTTTGGAACGTATAGAGCTAAGTCCAATGGGACAATAATTGGATGGTTAGGATTTGTCACCCTTTTCAGGAACTGGCTAAATATGAGCAAATTTCCAAGCTAAAGGAAGAACAGTTGAATAAGAAAGTATCAAATTCTTCTGACAACCTTTTGATGAAAGACCACAGGAGGCAATGAGTGGGGTGTCCTGGGTATAGCAGGAGGTTGTTTACCCAGATACAAGGGTTAGAAGAAAAGTAGGATGCAGTAAGTTAGCTTTATCTTTAGCTGAGGAGGCAACCACATCTATACTCCCACCTCGGTTTCGACTGAGGTGGGAGTATAGATGGGTAAAAGTTGCAGCCAACAGGTTTGGCATAAGACTGGAATGCTCACCTACCATTTGGAAAAGAAGTATTTGTTTTACAAAGTGAGTGAACTTTCTGAATAAAATAAACAAAATAGGCAGTCCAAATTACGGAGGATCTCTGAATTTGCAAAGTCAAATTAGTGAGGTTTTACTGTATATTGTTAGATAATGCTCTTGTAAATGGAATTTGTACCCACTATAAACTTGTAGGAAACTATGACAGTCAACTGAGAATATGCTGTAGTTTGATTCACTGTTCATGGCCATAGCGCATAGAAGTATTAACTTTTGCTGAAACAGTAATATGAGCCAACAGACAGGATGTCTTTTTTTAGGGTTATTATACAGTGGTCAAATTATGTGAAAACAGTGCATTCCATAATTCAGGATCTTGGATACCAGAAGCTGTGCACCTAGTGGATTCTGTATAAGGAGCAAAATGGCTGTGTATGAAACTATCCCAGCAGTAGTTAATGCAGTACAATAAAAATGGAAATGACTATGCACAAATTGTAGATAGTAATTAAACACAGCATTACCACTTTGCACCAAGTGGTAAGCGGAGTTAAAATGGCTCAATGTATACTGGAAATATCTGTACTACCCCATGACATAAAAATTCAAGCCAGCACAGCAATTCTTACTGTCTTCAATCACCATTGGTGCATAATGACCTTTAGCTGCCGTTGTGCCGTAAAAACAACAACAACAACTTTAATCACCAAAGACTCCAATTCTGGACTTGAACATTTTCACATTTGAAAGTATTGTGTAATGGCTACATATAATATTGATAAATTGGTAAATGCATGTATTCCTTGGTTGGTGTGCCTGTTTACTAGAACAAAAAAATAAAAAGTATCTAGGAGATAACACTATGCAATCCACTCCCCCAAGATTGCCTAACTTGGCCACATTGAAAAAAAAAGCAGACCATAAAAATTTATCACATATCAGCAAAATTCAAACCCAGGCCTTTTGTATACATTGTGGGAGAATGGCAATATACTGGAGGCAGTGTCAGCAGATTATTTATTTTATTATTATTAGCCATATGGTGCAAGGAAGCCTGAAGCTTATGCTGTACCAGCCAAAAAAAAAAAAAAAAAAAAATCCCAAGTTACCCTGCAAGAGAGAGAGAGTCAGAAGTAGAAGGGAATCACCAAGAAAGAGAAGAATGATGATATCCAGCTCAGGACCCTGGGTGTGCCAAGCCCATACTCACTAGATGTGAACCCCTGGGGTTATCAGTAGAAGGGAATCACCAAGAAAGAGAAGAATGATGATATCCAGCTCAGGACCCTGGGTGTGCCAAGCCCATACTCACCAGATGTGAACCCCTGGGGTTATCAGCAAGTTTGGGCTGGAAAGAAAAGCACCTCAAGCAATGCTAAATTACTCAATAGGCACAACAGATACATGCTATGCCTTGTTTTATCCTGTTGGTTGATTTATATAAACAATATTATTGAAAAGAAAAAGAATACAAATAAAAAAACTTTTCTTTATTATTATTATTTTTTTTTTATTCTATGAAACTGAAATACTGCAATTAATATAATAATCTCTGCAGGTAGTTTTTACATGCAGAGGTTGTTGCATTAATTACTGCTCCTTGACTTCAGCTCATGGAAGACCTGATCACTGCCAGCTGATGCATGGTACAAGTTTTTTACATGTAGGTTACAATCATGCATCATGTGGCCAAAACCCATGCAAGTGGTTTGGCCATGGCTGATGTTATATCCAAATCTTGGTGCTCAGAAAACCCTAGAGGGTCTTAATATGCCACTATCTCCAAAAAGATAAAATAAAAGTATTTTTGTTTGGATATGCAAGTATATGGGTAGCAGTAATACCGGCATAACATACCAACTGTGTGGTGCTAAACTCAGGGTAGTAGAAAATGAAAAGGACCTGGGGGATAATTGTGCAGTCAGATATGAAGTTCTCTGAGCAGTGCAGACAGGCTGCCAGAAAAGCTCAAGGGATTTTGCCAATGATATTGGCAAAATCATCCATAGGAATTTTACTAAGGGATAAGGCGGTGATTATCCTATTGTATAAGGCAATGGTCAGGCCACATCTTGAGTCCTGCACACAGGCCTGGAGGTCTCATTTTAAGAAGGATTTCAAGTTGCTGGAACAAATACAGAGAAGGGCAACAAAATTGGTAAGGAGAATAAAGGGGTACTCTTACCAAGGAAGGCTTCAATTTTGCAAATTAGAGCATCTGGAGACTAGGCACCTGCGAGGTGATCTGAATGAGGTGTTTAAGACTTTGAATGGCTTGCACAAACTCAATGCTGATGGGCTTTTTCCTCTTGCCCAGACTATGTACATGGGGGACATAAATTTAAATTGAGGAAGGATGGTTGCAGAACCGATATGTGCAAGTTTGCCCTCAGCCAACGGGTGGTTGATTGCTGGAACAAGCTTCTATCCATTGTGAAAGTGGATAGTTTGAATAAATTCAAGGAAAAACCAGACAAAAGTATTGGAGGGGATGGACAGGCAAAATGGATTCTTTTGGCTGGTGCCAAAGCTTGCTTTCTTACATCAATTGCCACTACTAATGCTAATACTAACTACATACTGGAATGTCAACATAGGAATACAGTGGTTGCTAACAATAATATCCTTGTCACACAAGTTTTATTTGCATTATTTTTATTATTATTACTATCATTAGCCATATAGTGCAAGGAAGCCTAGCTGCACCAGCCAAAAAAGCTCAGGACCCTGGGTGAAGCCCATAATCACCAGATGTGAGCCCCTGGGGTTATATGGTCATAATGGAGAATAGAACTTCCTCCCTCCCCTTCTTCTTAAATGTATTGATGACCTTAGCAAGCTACACCAAGAGATTTCCTTCAGTACCTTCCTGGTCCAACTTGGCCCTGATTAGTAGCAAAATCATTGCTGGTGCCATTTGACAGTAGGGTCAGGCTGGTAGCTAAAAGCTCCAGAAAGAATAAAAGTATTTTTGCTTGACTCTACAATTGAGAGTACTGACGACTTTAGGAAGACACCAGCAGAGACTGAGGCCATCCAAGATTTTTTATAGTATCTTTTTGGTTCAGCCCAGCCACAACTGATAGCAAGAAGCTTTAGGCCATTTCAAGTAAATCCAAGCAAATCTAATCTATTATTGTGATTTTCTTATAAAATTTCTAGTTCTCCATTACTGAGTTTTGCTTTTTTCCTACATATCACTTAGTTTTTGATATCATCACCTTACAGCATCTTGTATACAGCATCATTTTTCTTGTATACAATAAATTTTAAATTGCTTTTATATAGCTTCAACTATTAGCTAACAAAAAAAGAAAAATTCCCATCCATGGCAGAATTGATAACACCACATGAACAATTCTATGCATGTTTATCCATTTAAAACAAATTCCTATGTCTAGGAGTTAAAAAAAAATGCAAATTTTAATTTCAATATTTTATATAAATATGTGTGAATCACTATTCTGTTAGATGTACTAAACTCTGGAAATCAGTCCTGAATGTTTACTGATTCTTATTACAGTTTTAATTTCAAATGGAGGATTGCACCTTTACCCAAAAAAAGCACATGTTCATTGTTGAGAATTTTTCAAGTTTTAATCTTAAAAGAAGTGCAACTTTGCATACCAGGAATCCTTTTCAAACAAAGAGACACATAGTAAGCCCACTATTCATCATTCGGGAAGTCACTTTCAACAGACTGGTAGTGTTTGTGACAAAAATTGGCTGCTCTAACCCAATGTTAAAACTGAAGCTAAGGTTACACTTGAGAATTTTCCAAGGAAGCCAATAATAAGTTGAAACAGCAGTATCAATTGTTGTATGAGAGTGCTAATAAGGCTATTTCATAAGTATTTTTAAATTTACATCAGTGGAATCAATCAGGGTTCAGTGCTAGGCCCACTGTTATTTTTCTGTATTTATTAATGATAGTGATGAAGATATATCAGGCTTACCAGCTCAGTTTGCAAATGTTGCAGGGTAGTTAAATGACAGTAATCAAGGTAAGTGACTGCAACAAAATCTAGAAAAAATACTCAGATGGGTTGAGAAATGGCAGTTGAAGAACATGGACAAATTCAATGTACTTGATTTTTTTTTTTTTTTTTTTTTTTTTTGATTTGGTAGTTGTTGGCGCATCGGCTTCTGTGGCCATATTGCACCTCCCAAGGTTTTTGCAGTACTTTGATCCAAGCCCGAAGCGGGAATCGAACCCGCGACCTTTGGGTTGCCGGGCAGGTACTTTACCCACTCGGCTAGCCCGGTCGGCCAATGTACTTGATATGGGTAGCAGTACTCTCATACCAATAAGTGGTACTACATTCAGGGTAGTGGAAAATGAAAAATACCTGGGAGTAACTGTGCAGTCAGATATGAAGTTCTCTGAGCAGAGCAGACAGGCTGACAAGACAGTTCACAGAGTTTTGTCTATGATATACAGAAACTTTGTGACTAGGATAAAGAGGTGATTATCCCATTGTACAAGGCAATGGTTAGGCCACATCTTGTACTGCATACAGGTCTGCAGACCTCATTTTAGGAATGATACAGATCTGTTGGAATGGGTGCAGAGAAGGGCAATAAGATTGGTGAAGGTGGAAAAAGTAGTCTTACCAAGAAAGGTTTCAGTTCTGCAAATTGCTGAATCTGAAGACTAGGCACCTGCAAGGTGATATGACTGAGGTGTTTAAGGCTTTGAATAGCTTGAGCAAATGCAGTACTGATGGAATCCTTCCCGTTACTCAGATTACACATAAAAGGGAGCATAAATTTAAATTGAGGAAGGATGGTTACAGGATAGTTGTGCAAAAGTTTGCCTTCAGCCAGCAGATGATTGATTACTGGAACGAACTTCCATCTGTTGTTGTGGAAGGGAGCAGTTTGAATAAATTCAAGGAAGAACTAGACAAATACTGGAGGAGATGGACAGGTGATGTGGGAAGATTTTTTTTTTTTTGTTGATGCTTTATAAACTTCTTTCTTGCATTGTTTGCCACTACTAATACTAATTAACATATACAGGGTTTAAATAGATAACCTTTAGAGGGCACCAATTGGCACTATTAGCATTGCAGGATTAAACCCAGGCTTCTATATGGCAGTGTCAGCAGTGAAAGTGTTAAGCAACCTATATACATATATTAACCCAACAGTAGCATCACCCCATTTTGTAACACAAGTGATTGTAGCATGACAGGGCCCAGATTTTAACTTGAATATTTGAAAAAAAGTATTCAGTTTTTTTAATTTTGGTTGGAATATACTAATACTTGACCCTTGACTGCTTATTAATTTTATTTCTTCATTTCTAGGCAGGTTAGCATATATGCAGAAAGTATAAATTGTTTTCACTTACCGTCTGTCCATATGTAATAATTCTACTCCTAGCACATGGCTTTTCATACAATTTTATATTTAACTCTTTTAACTGATATTATTATTATTATTAATATCTATTAATAATAATAATAATAATGGGTTGAATTTGAAAGTGTCTGCAATTCTGCCCAGACACAATAGGCAGGAGTATATGATGAGACGGCCTCCGTAGCCGAGTGGGCAGGAGCGGGAGTGCAGTAGCACACGCTCTTTGAGTAGACCGGGGTTCAAGCCCCTGACTGCTGAATACGGTCGATCTGCCAACCCGCACTGGACCAGCGTGGCAGATTATGGTCCATTTCCCTCAGCATGAATTGTTGAGGAGGCTTCCATCCTGCAGTGGGTTGATAATGGCTGCACTTTACTTTTTATATGATGAGAGCCTTGTTGATCAACTGACCCTGGAGAGATTGTACAAGGCTCAAGGGGTAGAATTTTTCTCAGCCTGGTCTGTGCTTGTTAACGGAGAGACTGCTTCTACAGGGATGGGATACACTTAAATAGAAAGGGTGCAAGAATATTTGCTGATGCTATAGAGGCAGTGTTAGATGGGTCGGAACACTGCTAGATTGGAGGATACACGGACTAATAGATTAACAGAAGCTGCTGGCAGAGGTGAAAGTGATTCTTGCAATGCTTTTATTGGAATGAGCAGCAGCCTGGAAAACAAGATGCAGAGGATTTCAGCGACTGCTGGGAGTCATTGTGGTACAAGTAAACACATGGGTTGTGTTAAGGTAGCTAAGAATAGGAACAGGTGCATGTATACTTGCGTGTACACCAATGCTAGGAGTTTAGTAAATAAATTTGATGAATTTGAGGTGTTGGTCAAAACATCAAAGAATGATATTGTTGGGATATCAGAGATGTGGTATCACACAGATATAAGGAATGCAAAACTGGAATTTGGGGAGTACAATGTGTACAGGAAGGATAGACAGGATAGAAAGGGAGGGAGGGAGGAGGGGTTAGGCTATTTATTATTTAATATTTTGTTGTTAAGAAACGTATAAAATCCAAGGAGATACAGCCAGTCGACATGGCTGGACAGTGCAGTGTCGAGTCAGTTTGGGGTGACACAAGCACTGGGTTTTTTTTTTTTTTTGGTTTTTTTTTTAGGAGCATTAGCAACTAAGGCCATATTGCTCCGGGATATGCGGTGGTCAGTCCCTAACCTTTCCGCATCCTCCGTATTTGGTGGTCACGGGCTCGAACCCCGGTCTAATCAAGAAGCGTGTGCTGCGCACTGCTGCTCCTTCCCACCTGGCTACGGAGGCGCCTACAAGCACTGGGAAATCAAAATTGAGAGTAGGAGTGTGTTATAGGTCTTATGACTCTGATGAGTATAATAAAAAACTGTACAGGGAAATAGAGTAGGCCAGTAAATCAGAGTGTCTTATAATGGGGAATTTTAATTTCCCGGATATTGACTGGAATTTGTGGGCTGGTCACCTGCACACTAGCAAGACTTTTGTGGATTTACTTGATGATTGTTTTCTACATGCTGATGTAGAAAGGAGGCAACTAGAGGGAGTAATACTCTTGATCTGATTATCAGTAGTGATTCTTCATGCATTAAGAGTCTGCAGCTAAAGGAACCACTAGGTGGCAGTGATCACAGTGCGCTGAAGTGGAATTTACTCAGAGGTAACTACCATCAAGAGTAAAAGGAAGGGTTTTTGCTTTCGTAAAGACAACTACGGAGGTCTGAGACAGTATTTAAATTCTATATGGTAGGACCAACTCATGATGTTACCAACAGCAAACTGAAAATGGGAAGAATTCAAAGAATTAATCTTGGAAGCTACTAGGCTTTACATACTAATTAATAAATACTGTTCAAGGTTTAAGCCTAAATGGATATCAGATATATGAGACATGTGGCAGAGAATAAAAATGCATGGGATACATATAAATTAATGGGCGACATGGAAGCCTACAATAGATATTGTAGGCTTCCATGTCATCCATTAATTTTACATAGGTAAAGAACTCTTTGATGTTTTTCTTTGCATCCTTTGCCAAAGATTTCTCATAATCTGCCTTTGCTTGCATACCTCCTTTGTCACTTGAGTGACAAAGGAGGTTAGATTATGAGAAATCTTTGGCAAAGGATGCAAAGAAAAACATCAAAGAGTTCTTTACCTATGCAAACTCTAGAAGGAAGGGGATAAATCAGATTGATCTACTGGATATCGATGGTTCAACTGTTGATGATCCTGCTGAGGTGGCTAACATACTAAATGAGTATTTTGCATCTACATTCACACATGAGAAGTTATTCAGGGAGGGGAATGCCAGAGGTGAACTAAACTCTGGCAGTCAGTTAGATGATTTTGTAATAACTGAGAGGGAAGCGGAGGAGAAATAATTGAAAATAAACATAAGAATGGCACCTGGGGTGGATGGGATCTATCCAGTTATATTAAACGAGGCAGCAAAGGATGTAAGCAAACCCTTAGCCATAATTATGAGAGCTTCCTTGGACTCAGGGGAGGTACCCATGGACCGGAGATGTGCATATGTGACCCCAATTCACAAAGGAGGATCCAAGGGCAGCACAAGTAATTATAGATCTGTTAGTTTTTCTGTTCCAGGGAAATTAATGGAGGCACTGGTTAAGGAAGCACTGCAGGATCATCCAAACAAGACTTCAGTTATAGCTTGGACACAGCATGTGATTGTTAAGGGGAAGTCTTGTCTGACCAATTAGATTGGATACTATGATGTAGTCACAAAGCAACTGGATGCAGGGAATAACTTTTATATCATATATTTGGATCTTAGAAAGGCTTTTGATACTGTTGCACATGGAAGACTGCTACACAAATTGCAGCAGTGCAGCACTGGAGGCAAATTGCTGCTATGGATAAAGGGATGGTTGAGTGGGAGAAGACAGAGAGTGGTAATCAATGGACACTGCTCTTTGTGGACTAATGTTATTAGTGGAGTCCCTCAGGGTTCAGTGTTGGGTCCATTGTTGTTTTCTGTATTTATAAATGATATTGATGATGGTATATCAGGCTTAATGTCCAAGTTTGCAGATGATACAAAGGTTGGCAGAGTTGTTAATGACAGTATGCTGCTGCAACAGGATCTAGAAAAGTTGAGCAGATGGGCTGAGAGGTGGCAAATTTAGTTTAACATTGACAAATGTAAAGTACTACATATGGGAAGCAGTAACCCCAGAGTAACGTACAACTCTGTAGCTCTACACCTGACAGTGGTAGAGAATGAAAAGGGCCTGGGGGTAGTTGTGCAGGCAGATATGAAGTTTTCTGAGCAGTGCAGACAGTCTGCAAAATAACTCATGTTATCTTGTCAATGATATACAGGAATTTTTTTTTGCAGGGATAAGGAAGTGATTATCCCCTTGTATAAGGCAATGGTCACACCACACCTTGAGTACTGTATACAGGTCTGGAGGCCTCATTTTAAGAAGGATGTAGACCTGTTGGAACGAGTACAGAGAAGAGCAAAAAGATTAGTGAATGCAACGAAGGGTTGCTCTTATGAAGAAAGGCTTAAGGTTTTGCAGATTACAGTGTTTGGAGACTAGGCACCTGCGGGTGATCTGATTGAGGTGTATAAAGTCTTGAATGGTTTTAGCATGCTCAATGCTGATGGGATTCTTCCTCTTGGTCAGAATAATCACCTGAGATGGCAAAAATTCAAATTGAGGAAAGACAGCTGTAGGATAGATGTGTGGAAGTTTGCCTTTAGCCAGTGGGTAGTTGATTGGTGGAACAGACTTCCATCTTTTGTTGTGGAAGTTTATAGGCTAAATAAATTTAAGGCTGAGCTGGACAGGTATTTGGAACAAATAGAGGGGTTAAATTTGAGCTTTTTTTTTGGCTGATGCTGCATAAGCTTGCTTTCTTACATCGTGTGCCTCTACTAATGCTAATATTATTAGCTATATGGTTCAAGGAAGCCTGAGACTTATGCTGCACCAGCCAAAAAAAAAATTTCTGAATTACCCTGAGAGAGAGAGAGAGAGAGAGAGAGAGAGAGAGAGAGAACAAGAGTCAGATGTAGAAGGGAGTCACCAAGACATAGAAGAATGATGATATCCAGCTCAGGACCCTGAGTGTGCCAAGCCCATACTCACCAGATGTTAGCCACTGGGGTTAATATGTCAAGCCCTGCCAAATATCATTAAAATCAGACCAATAAAAATCTGTTTATTATTATTTCTTTGTCAGTCGAATCCACATGTAATAACTCAACTCTCAGTAAATGGATTTTCATAATAATTTATATTTGACTCTTACAGAATGATTTAGCAGGCATTCTCAAATTTCATTAAATAGAACTCTTTTATTTACTATTTTTCTTTTTCATGCATATATAGGTTATTAACATACCATATATTGTAGCTGAAGCACTTGTTGCCATGTGTAGACTGGAGGAATAAATGGGGAATATGGCAGATGCCCAGAAAAGAAATGCTCTCAGTTTTCACATGAAAGTCATTGCTTTTTGATTTTTTTTTATAAATAAAAACATGCACTATAAATATTATTATTTACTAATGTGTCTAAATGTAATGCATTACATACACTAGCTAACTTGTTTCAATGATAATAACTGAAAATTTTGCAAATGTATTCTTTGGCTAGTTAAAATATTCATTAATTTCAATAAAAAAAAAATTATTAATTAAACCTAAATTTTCAGAAATGTGTTGGAAACATAAAATAGAAACAATTTCTAGCAAATTTAAGTTTTCTGAGGTATTAATTGCACAAAACTTCAGCATTGCACCAACACAAATTAAATCAATATTTATGAAAAACACTTGAAAAATTAATGCATTTCAATGAAAAAATTATAAATTTCCATTACTTCTTCCCGTGTATGTAAAGAGAACAGCTTGTGGGTTTTGGCAATGATATACAGGAATTTTGCTAGCAGGGATAAGGAGGTGATTGTATAAGGCAATGGGATGGCCATATCTCGAGTACTCCATACAGGTCTAGAGGCCTCATTTTAGGAAGGATGTAGAGCTGCTAGAATGAGTACAGAGAAGGGCAATGAGATTGATGAAGGAAACAAAGGGGTGCTCTTACCAAGAAAGGGTTTGGTTCAGCAAATTGCTATGTCTGGATACCAGGCACCTACGAGGTGACCTGACAGGAGTTTAAGGCTTTGAAGGGATTGAGCAAGTACAATGCTGATGGGATTCTTCCTCTTGCTCAGCCTATGCACATAAGGGGACATTAATTCCCCTCATGTGCATAGGGGAAAGACAGTTGTAGAATAGATGTGTGGTAATTTGCCTTTAGCCAGTGGGTGGTTGATTGCTGGAACAAATTTACATCTGTTGTTGTGGAAGTTGATAGCTTAAATAAATTCAAGGCTGAACTAGACAAACTTCTGGAGTGAATGGATGAGTGAAATGGGAAGGGTTTTTTTTTTTTTTTTTTTGAATGATACTATATAAACTTGCCTATTGTATCATATGCCTCTACTAATGCTAATATCCTGTGAATGAGCCCATCATATTGTTCAAAAAGAACTGAGAATGGAAGAATCTTTTGGTAACCATTTCAGTGAAATGGTTATCAAAAGATATAAATGCAAATCAGCAGAGGGCTTGTGCAAAATAATGAATTGCAATTCTAGCAAAATTTGTCCAATATTCAAAATAGGTTGTTAGCCAATTGATGAGTGTGTATGAAACTTTGGATTCATTACTGAGATCTACAAGCTACCAAAGTGACAGCATCAGTTTTACAGAACAAACATGTAATGACATTCACTGATTACCTTGAAAAGGGTAAGTCCAACAGAGGTGAACATTATTCTTCCTTTTTACTAAAATTTCATGAGCAATTAAAAGTCAGACTTTATGGAAACTCTCCACAGGGATCTTGTCATTCAGTAAGTCAAAAGGCTCTGGTAGCCAAGTACACAAATTTAAGCTTATGAATTATTGCCACATCAACTGTTCATCGACATATAGTACTTTTCGGTAATTACTTGTTCCTTGCACTTAAACAATATCTGAAAGGAGGACAAATAATGATGTTATTCCTGCAGTCAAAGAGTGGTTAGAGGATTGAGAAAATTAGTTTTTACACAAGTGATCTATAAAGAATATCGGCAACATTACATTATTGGGTGACTACACTGAATAAAAGTTGATTCATTTCTATTCTATGATAGGCCACTCTTAAAATTGCTTTGGATATCTAAAAATAACATTAAAGCCAAAAACAAGGAAACAAACTTAGAAAACATACCCACTACATGTGCAGCAACTTTAATTTCATAAGATAAATATTTCTGTATTATACAGTTAATTACAAGTCTATCTGGACACATCAGAAGCTTATATAAGCTTACAGAGGGAATTATTCTCCTCCAAAATAAATACTTTCATCCACATGAAGCAAACTGTGATCCAACCTTGGAGATCAACAAACTAGAATGTACACAGAAATAAGCCAATACTATTTCAAGGCAGTTAGTAGCATAGGAGACAGCCATGGCAGTTTGATGCAAAATGAACTGCCTCAAACTACCATGCCCCTGTGCTATGTCCTTAACTGAAACAAAACTAACAAATTAACTAAGTCAATGAAGGCTATATTATGAGAAATTTTATAGGAAGTTTTGTTGTGTCAATCCCCTATGATTTTAATACCGTTGGGCATCTATAAAAAGGCAATAAAAGATACCAACTCCATTCAGACACCAAAGAGCAGCAGACTATCTGCAAGTGAATTCACAAGCAGCTGAAGGAATAAGGCAAGAACGTATTGTGTACCTCAAGAAACAACTGGATGCTCACTACCCTTACATTAACACTTAACCAGGCACAAAAAATTTCTAATAAACCGATGTGGCCAGTAAAGGTTAAAGAAGTGGGCCACTTAGGTTATTATTATAATAAAACGACTCTACATGAAAATTAATACTATAGTTTATTAGGCTGTTCGCCTACATTACTATACATTAATATAATGTTTCAGTTAGCTTACTGATATCCATCATCAGACAAAGCTGTTGTAGGAACAGAAAAATAAAAAGAGTTACAAATTTAAATATTACAATTACCAATAATACAATTACAGTTATTGTAACTGAAAATTGATAACTGTAATTGTATTATTCTAAAATATTCAAATTTGCAACTCTTTCTATTTTTCTGTTCCCCCAACAGCTTTGTCTGGTGATCAGTATGGTAAGATACCCAAAACATCATATTAATGTAAGCAAACAGCCTAATAAACTATAATATTAATTTTCAAGTGGTATAAGAGTGGTTTTAATATAATAATAACCTTAATGGAAAACAACCACATAGCATCCTTTCCTAAATATATTGGATCTAGGTACAGACCAACCACAGTCTGTCTCGTTTGCAATTTCTTCCCATTACTTGTTCTTCACTAAAATGTATCAGAACCTCAGCGAGCAATAGGAAACAGTGAATTCAAATAGCAAAGAATAAACTAAAAAAAAACAGGCCAGACACATAGTCTGAAGATGGGTATCAGCAAGATCTCGAACCAGCCTGCACAGCAACTCTGATGTCCAGAGTATGGGAGCAAAGGTCACTCCAGGCTTCTAAAAACCCCGGATCTAGGATAAAAATTTCACATTATCCTATTAGCAAATGGAGTTAATCCCTCTTATAAACCTCATAAATCTAGCATCTTTTGAGACAGCACATGCTGGGTCTTTAAAAATTCAGGTTTTTTTGAAAGTTATGCAAATAGCCTAAGAATTCAGAGATAATTTGAATATTATTATGTATGTATTCTATACTCAGCAAGCTCGGATGAGTTTACAGCATAATTTAATGTAGTCACATGATCAGAAACAAAATTTTAATTTTACAAATGTGAATTTGGGGAGAGCTTCTGCTTGCATAATAAAATATGCATGGTTTAAGCCAGCATTACCCAACCTTTTTTGACCCAACACCCCCTTACAAAATCTTTTTTCTGCCCAATTCCCCCCCCCCCCTCAGATTAAGTATATGCCAATGCTTCCTACTCTTCCCTTAAAATATGAGTAATGCATAAAACGTATTTTCAATGATTACTACTAATTGTTGTTATCATGCCTTTTTACTGCACTTAGATTACACATTGAATTCTTAGTATGATTTATTAATATACATACAGTTATAGAAAAGTAAATAAAATGAGATTTATTATAAGATACTAGTGTGATCTTGAGCTTGATGAGTTTTGGCTAACTTCACAATATCTTGGAGTATACTTGGATATTAATTGTCTTAAGTCATTAAATAAAATTAAACTTAAATGCTTCAACTGTCGTATCAGACCGCCATATGTCAGTGACCCCCTAAAGCTTCTAGTCATGCCGATGCTCCCCCCAAAAAGCTGTAATCCCCCCCCAGGGGAGTGCTACTGCCCACATTGGGAATCACTGGTTTAAGCTAACTAAATAATCTAAAAATAAAGTTGAAAATCACATTTGAACAATCAGGTAGCATGGATTCACATTTTGACTTAATGCAAATGGCTGTCACTCTTTCGAGATTATAGGGATCAGAGCTATTGTTGATAACATCAGTAGCTCTGATCCCTATAAAATCCAAAGAGTGACAGCCATTAGCATGTCAAAATGTGAACACATACTACCTGATTGGTCTGGTGGGTAGCATGCTTTACCTAAGAAATAAAGGTTGTAAGTTCAAATTAGACATCTAATGTGGGTGTTTTGTCCAGTATTTTTAACACAAGGTATAAATGGTGCAATATGATTTCAACAACTGAATTACCTTATAAACTAAATACGCACTACTGTACTACTAAGTACTAAAGTGTGAACAAATATGGAATGTTTTGAAAAAATAAATGATTTTATACGTTACAAATACATGATAACAATGATATATAGTCTAGGAAATAAGTAAAACAGAAAGAAATCAGTATTTGGAAATTATTAATGGAACATACAAAGGGTACTAGGAAAGTTTTGCAATATGACGCAACAATGAATCACAGGAAGCTGCTTGTTGCTGCATGTTGAGACATGTTCATACGTGCATAGTAGCCGCCACGCCAAGTCGATGGGCTCAGTTATTCATTAGTAGTGAGAGTGTAAAGTGCTTGCGATGGCATCGTGGTCACGAAATGAGATAAGGACAGTTTTGCGGTATAATTTCGTGCGTGGTTTAACCATAGACCAGTGCTTTGAAGAAATGACTCTTGCACTAGATGATGATTGTCCACATCGTACAACGATATTCAGGTGGTATAGAGAATTCCAAAGGGGAAATTTCACTCTGGAGGATTCTGAGAGGCCAGGAAGGCCACGAACGTCAGTTACGGAGGAAAACGTTACTGCTGTGAGGAAAATGCTTGACGAAAACAGGCGAGTGACCTACCAACAGATAGAGGATACTTTGGGCCTAAATGCACCAGCAATTTGTTCGATTCTGCAAGATCATTTGCACGTGAAGAAACTTTGTTCTCTCTGGGTGCCGCATCAACTGAATGAAGAGCAGATGACACGACGTGTGACTTGGTGCCGGGAGATGTTAAAAAAGTTTGATAAGGGACAATCTCGGTATGTGAACAACATCGTGACAGGTGACGAGACTTGGCTGTACTATTACGATCTGCCGACCAAGGCTCAAAACAAAGTTTGGGTCTTTGATGATGACGACACACCCGTAATTGTCAGAAAATCCCGATCTGTAAAGAAGAAAATGATAGCTGTATTTTTCAAATCGAGTGGAATTGTGGAACGTGTCATTTTGGACACGCAGAAGACAGTCACAGCTAAGTGGTATACTGAACAATGCCTGCCTAAAGTCATTGGATCTATGAAGAACCTGCGGCCAAAGTCAAGAATGGACACCTGGTACCTCCATCACGATAATGCTCCAGCTCACGCGCCAAAGCCTGCACCGAATATTTGACCACGACAGGACTGAAACTTCTCGAGCACCCTCCCTACAGTTCAGACCTTGCTCCCTGCGACTTTGCACTGTTCCCGCATGTGAAAATGAAGCTAAAAGGGAGGCGGTTTTCCAGTGATGAGAACCTTCTACAGGCTTGGGACAACGAGTGTGCTTTACTCCCTAGTGAAACTTGGCAGAACTGGTTTAAAGATTGGTTTCGGAGGATGGAGAGGTGTATTGAATGTAGAGGAAATTACTTTGAAAAAATTAAATAAACAAAGCTGTATTGCAAAACTTTCCTAGTACCCTTTGTATAATACATAAATGTGACACTTGCAAGTCTGATTAGCCTATTCCCCCCTCTGTCTCCTCAATTCAAATGTGCCAGATTGTTGATAATTTTGAATTTCTGAGGTTATACTGCATTTTATTATGGCTGGTAGCTGTTATTTTCACAGTAACTAATCAAATACCAGAAGTTTCAAGAACGAGATTTAATTCCTTTTTTGGTACAAAATTTTAAATGTGCTTAGCATCCATGCAAGATGTTCAGCTATAACTCATAGGAAAACCCTTATCCCTCTGTCTGAGATTGGCTATCTACAGCTCTGATTGAAGAGGTTTTTAAGAATTACTACAGTCTCTGATGGGAATGAAACTCTGAGCTCTCCAAATCAGTAACAAAAAGCCATTATACTGTCATGCAGGATACTTCCTTCCTTCCTTAATTGCAGGTGGTGTTTCACTAAGTACTGTTGTAACACACGCACACACACACACACACCTGTAGACAGTTGTATGTATCAGTTTTACACTTTTCACATAAGTTCAAATGTAATGTATGCAAATGCAAATAACAGAACATTTCTGGATTTACTAGATGACTGTTACCTATCACTAGGTGGCAATGACCATAGTGTATTAATGCAGGAGTTATGTAAAGGTATAACTAGTGTCAGAAGGAATTTTGTCATAAAAGTGATTACAATGTTCTTAGACAGTTTTTAAATTGTTTTCAATGAGAATAACTGACATTGTAAATAAATGAAAATGCTAAATGGGAAGTGCTCAGGGAAGTAATCATAGAAGCTACTAAGCTTGATATACCAACTAAGAGATAACAGTTCAAGGTTTTGACCCAAATGGATGTTAGATGAACTGATAAGACTAGTGGCAGAGAATAAAAATGCATGGGATAGTTATAAATTATCAGGGACCACAGGATCTAGAGCAAGTATAATCTAGATATGATTACTAGTGTCTCTAATGGGGCAGAGGCATGCTAAGGCATATTACAAGAAGCCTCTGTCTATGAACACAAAGAAGAGCAGAAAAGAATCCTGTGCTTACATTAATATTAGAAGGAAAGGGATAAATCACATTGATCAGCTGGACATGAATGATATAACTATTGTTGACCTTGTACAGGCTGACAAACTGAATAAATATTTGACAACTAAAGTTATACATGAAGATGTTTTTAGGGATGGGGATATCAGAAGTAAACTTAATTATAACTGGGAGTTAAATGATGTTATGAAAACTGAAAGCTGGAAGAAAAAAACTATTGAAGCTAAAAGTAAGTAGGAGTATAAAAAGGCAAATTGAGTAATTACAGACCTGTAAGCTTGACATCTGTGCTGGGAAAAATAATTCCTGTTAGGTTCATCTTGATAGGAATGCAGTTGTACGGCAATCATAGCATGGATTTGTTAAGAGGAAATCTTGTTTGACCAATCTGATTGGCTACTATGATGCCATAACAAATGGACTGAATGCAAGAAATAATTTTGACATCATATACCTACATTTCAGTGAAGTTTCATTGCTCCATATAAAATACTGCTGTACAAATTGCAGCAGTGTAGTATTAGCAACAAGTTACTGCTATAGATAAAAGGATGGTTGAATGGCAGAAGACAGAGGATGGTTATCAATAGCCACTGCTGGTTGTGGACTAATGTTATTAGTATAGTCCCTCAGCATTTAGTGTAGGTCCCCTTTCTGTTTTCAACATTTATGAACAATACTGATGTAGACATGTCAAGTTTAATGTCTAAATTTGCTGATGATACAAAAGTGGGAATTGTGACAAATGACAATAATCAGGTTATGATATTCTAAGGCTTGGAACTGCAGTTGAGGTTTAGCATTGATAAATTCAAGGTACTACACTGAAGCAGCAATCATTCCAGAATAACATACATTTTGGTGGTACCAAACTAAATGTAGCTGAAAATGAAAGTGACCTAAGGAGTAATTATAGACTCCAATTAAGGTCCCTGAACAGTGCAGATGGGCTGCTAGGACAATTCACGGGGGTTTTGGCAATGATATATAAGAATTTTGCCATCTAAGACAAAGAGAGGTAATTATCCAGTTGTATGAGGCAACGGTTAGAATGTATCTTGATTATTGCATATTCCCACATTAATATCAAGAATTTTCATGTCTCCTTTTTCATTACATTATTGCTTAAAGATTATGTCCACTAAAAATGGAGTAGTCAGGCTTTTAACAAAACCTGTGATTCAGTCTGGGCTGAACATCATGTAATTGGTGCATATCTGATCCAGTAACTTGTGCACTGTCTTTAAATGGATGACATTACCACTGAGGAATACTGATAAGTACTTGTTATGCAACAACCAGGAAAAATAATGGAGTCAGTAGTTATTATTTGTATTACTTCAAAGGAAGTAATACAAGATCATCATCTTGTTAAGAATGCAGTCAAAGAATGGATTTGTTAAGGGAGATCTTGTTTGACTAGTATGGTTAGCTATTATGATGCAGCAACAAAGACACCTGCTGCAAAAAATAATTAGACATTATATGCCTAGATTTCAGTATTATAAAAAGTTACTTTTTATATAAAGTTATAAATTATAAAATTTAATAAAATTTTAATTTTATTAAATTTTTATTAATTTAATAAATTAATAAAATTTACTTTTTTAAAAACCAGAGTCAATCTAAGCACTATTTCCGTGTTTAGCACCCCAAAATCTATAAATAAACTTACTTTTGTGCCAGTAACAAGATACGGGCATGACCAAAAATTTGTTGTTTAGTGTAATGAATGTTTGTGGCATGAAAAATTCTGGAACAACATACCTCATTGTTCTCTTTCAGGTATAATACCTGAATTTGAAGTCAATTATCTAAGCCATGTCTGAAAAGCATAAAATACTAATAAAATATGCTATTACAGCACAACATTCATAAATTATTAGGGATATACCCAATTACCAGGATATTTTATATCATTTTAAAACAGTAAACGAATTACGTAACAGTACATTCAAACCACCCAAATCTGGCACAATCGGCTCCTTTTTCTCCTTTGAGAATTTCTATGAAATTGGATTTTTCTATGAAATCACTCAAGAATTGGCAAATTCAGTTCTTAGCATAGCTATTTTCCCAAGCAATGAGTCAGAATTGACTGTGAAGAGTGGGGATTTAAACCCAGAGTCACAAAAGTTTTTACTGCATTCCACAACCTGGAAAAATTTGTACAGAAGATTGGCAATTTTCAGATAATTAGTAATGGGTTACTCAAAGAGTACCTGGGACTCGCAATGCATATAGGAAGCATTAAGCTGATGTAATACATTCACTGAACACTGAAAAGCTTTTATATTGCATTGCTTATAAATAACATCAACAGAGTAACTTTTGTTCATTTGTATTTGCACTTAAAAATGCTGCCTAAAAGAAATCAAATAGCCCAGAGGATTGTCATGGTTCAAAATGCAAGCAAAGATATAGTGGAACAGTTTGCATTGCTAAAAAACAAGACAAAGAGACTTCAGTGAAAACACTGTACAAGACTTTTGGTGTGCATGAGATATTTTGGAAGGGAATATAATTAATTATATTTTTAGTGTGCTGTAAATTATAATAATTTCCCATGTACTACATGCCACCTTTCTTTAAAATGTAGGTTATACCACTACACTAAATTATATAATTGCATATAGCACTAATAGTTTGCAGTAAAATAAAGTACTTTCCTCTTTATTTTTTGTATGATTATAACACAAGCAGGGGTGATTCCAGAATTTTCCGAATGAGGTGGGGAATAAAGCAGTGTTCTAGGAATCAATAAGCCTTAATCATTCCAAATTATTCTGATTATAAGGAAGGTTGCTATAGTCCATTTAGCCCCTGCCAGGACCACCCCTGAACATGGCTACCTGAAATATGAAAAATTCTTGGTCTGGAAATGATCAGGTCTCATGTTTGAGAGGTTTTACTACATTAAACTGAATAATATGAAATTTTTGCTGATGGAATATAAAAATACTAACCTTTTATCACAGGAGAATTCAGTTTTATAACTTGAATATAAAACCAAAAGACACATGAAAAAATATATTAATTTTCAATATAATGCCTATTAACTTCAATGAAACTGTCCCATTTATCTTCAAGCTTACAATCCTTTTGAACAAAAAAAAAAAAAAAAAGAAAAGAGCCTTACCTCTGTCCCTCCAACAACTGCATTTCCACAGCTGGGAGCTTCAATTTAAATAGAATCCACAGAGATTGTATTTTGTGAATCATAATAATTAAATGTAAAATTATAGCCAATGCCAACAGCAGAGATTTCTACAACACATATGTAAAGTAGTTATTTTACCCTAAACAAAGTTATGAGGAATTCTGGAATCGACTAGACCATGTGGTCACAGAATGCAGTGATCCACTTGGTTATAAAAATAAGGTTCCAGTTTAACAATCATTGGTCACTTTATTTAATCAGCAAATTCCCTTCCCAGTGACGAGTTTTTAATTTATACCTCTCATTTATATCACTTCATTCAATTCTGACAAAAAAAATGAAGGAATAGTTTAAAAAAATGCCTACAGCTGGATTTCATCATGGTATATCAGAAGTAATGAAAGTATCTATAGCAAAAACTTGCAATAGAAACAGAATATCTATGATACAGAGTAGAGAGAGAGACTGTGTTAGACATGAGTCATCTAGTAAGTTTGAGAGAGGTTTTTGGGGTACTGCCCCAGACATGGGAACAATATTTCATAGTAGGGCACATTTGCGATTTCTACAGAGTGAAAAACTGTATGAAAGAAAAGTAACACCGAGAGCAAAAGAGAAAATCCAGTTTTTTACATGTAGAGAAAGCAATATTTGTGACCTGCTTATGCCAAAAGAGAGATCAGAAGTCAGGGTAATCCCCAATAGAGATATGTGATTTCATCTACAAATCAGAGTGTCATTGAAGACAACCATAGAAGCAGAAGAATCCTTTTTGCAAGATACAAGACAGACTGAGTTTTAGAAGGGCTAAAATCACCTATTGCCCCACTGAAGAATTAACTGGAGCTATTCTAAAAATGAAATTATAACTACCATATCAAAGCTTATTTCCCTTAAACATTAAAATCAGACCATGCTATGATCATATTTTGCAATCTTCAACAAAAATTTCTATAAGGTAACTGGAACTACTGCATAATAGCTATAATGATGAACACAAAAAGTGGTCATAACAGGAGGATATCCTTTTGCTTTGGATATAACGAATGTACATATGTTTTTATTTTTTCAGCCATAAACAGATACTTACAGGAAAGTTACAAAATTGGTCATGTGGGAGCTAAGCAGAGCTACATATTATCTTTACTTATAGAGCTGTATTTTTTTAAATGTTTACTCTAAACTTACACTTACTTTAAATTGATGGGATTCTGGTTCTGTCAATGATATACAGGAATTTTTCCAGCAGGGATAAGGAGGTGATTACACCATTGTATAAAGCAATAGTTAGGCTGCATCCTCAGTTCTGGATGCCTAATTTTAAGAAGGATGCGGATTTGTCAGAATGAGTGCAGAGAAATTCCAATAAGAATGGGTGCTTTCTGAAAAAGGATACCCTTGCCAAGAAAGATTTCAGTTCTGCAACTTGCAGCATCTAGAAATTAGACACCTGTGAGGAGACTTGATTGATGTGTTCAAGGCTTTAAATGAATTGAATAAACTAAAGGCTGTTGGCATCCTCACTCTTTCTGAGACAACACATATAAGGGGACATAAACTTAAATTGAAGAAGGATGGCTGCATGATAGATATACAAAAATTTGCTATTAGCTAGAGAGTAACTGATTACTTGGAAAAAACTACTGTCTGGTGTTGTGGAAGTGGGTGGATAGTTTGAATAAGTTTAAAGAGGGAGTGGACAAATTGTTAGAAGGGATGTACAGGTGAAGTTTTTATTTATTTTTTGATTGATGGTATATAAGCATGCTTACACACTATGATTTTTAGCGTTTCTCACCAACCATTGAAGTAAAAACGAAAACCAAAATCTTAAAAAGCTTTATATTTAAATTTACAGTAGATCAAACAAAATAAATGTGATTATACAAATAAAATGTTACTGATAATAAAATACTGAATTAAGACAGAATAAAACAAAGTTTACAGTGAATGTACAAAAATGATAATAAAATACTAAATTAAAATGCAATAAAATATACTAGATTAAAAGCGCTAAAATAACTGAAGCTTTCAAAGGCTTCTGCCTTCTTTCTCAATAGTGCACTTCTATTCTGCGGTGCCTCATTAAATACCAGCAGGTTCACGGTGCATCTCACTTAAACGTGTACTGTTCCTGTACATGTTGGAACCGGAAGTGGCTCGGGAACGTTACAGGCGAAAACATTCATCCCCTCCAAGGATTACTGCCTCAAAGAGGGGATGAATGCGTGTACCCCTGTCTCTATTTATATTATTCCCAATAGAACTAATTCGTAGGCTCTCGAGCCACTTGCGGTCCCAAAATCTATACACCTGATCAGTGATGACTGCTTCGTCCGGGGAGCTCCCAAAAATGTTCAGCTATGGTGGATTTACCATAATCCGCATTTCTTATCGCGTTTGTGTGCTCCCCCAGACGATCTTTGAGGCGTCGTTTTGTTTCCCCCACATAACACTCCCCACAATCCGGGCACTTGATGCTATATACGACCCCACTTATATTTTCGTGTGAGATGGGGTCTTTCACCTGTGACACGACTGTGTGCAGCTTCCGACCTGGGAGCTGCACACAGCGCATCTGGTAATTCCTTAGTATACGAGCTATACGCTCGGTTAAACCCGGATAGTAGGGAACGTATGCGGTGGCTATCAGTGTGAAGGACTCACATCTGCTCTGCCCTCCACTAATGTATTTCTCTATGATCTCTCTATGATGGTTGGTGAGAAACGCTAAAAATCATAGTATGAATATATACCCAACCCCAGAGGCTTATTTGAAGAACTATAAGCATGCTTCCTTGCGTTATTTTATTGCATCACTACTACTACTACTACTAAAATTGAAACCCGTCATCTAATTACAACAATAAAATATCTACTGGTGAAATAAACTTGCTGAATGCACGGGAGATGTATGAATAAAGAATTCACTCACCTTTGTAACAATGACTTGCCCTCCAAATAATGACTATAGATGATTAAACAATTCCTACACATTTAGATGCTCCTGTGTTCTAAGTGTATTAGCTTTACTCACAGAGTTGAATTTTTTAAATGCTTCCTCTAAACTTTCTCTTACTTTAAACTTGTGGGGTCCTATCAATGATATACAGGAATTTTGCCAGCAAAGACAAGGAGGTGATTATCCCATTGTATAAAGCAATAGTCAGACAGCATCTTGAGTACTGCATGATCCTTAACAGAATATGACCTTTCTGCATTAGTGCTAGAAACATTAATGCAGAAGGGTCTTAGATGCTTTTCTTCTTAAATCCAAGTCAGCATCTTCAATTTCAATAAGATTCAATAACAATGTGCATCTCTAGTGTGTCCATCTTCCAGTATTCTGATGAACTAATTGTTTATGATGAATGAACACTGATTTGTATCACTATACTTATAACATATGCTTCTATTCCCTGTACATTACTCAATTTGTTCATTTAATCTGTGAGACTGACCTGTACTAAATACCTAACTGATCCCTTACTATTTATGGTGCCTTATTATTTTTGGCAAATATCAAATTTGTGACTCTCCCCTGCCCAAACTTCAACACTGACAAGTTTCGTATTTTTTTTTTTTTTTTTGTATAAATTATTGTATGTAATATAAATATTGCTCGATGCTTGATGGGAGAGAGTCCCATTCCTTGATACTGGTCTCCCCCACTCCGGTAGTGTCAGGGATAACTGTTTTCTTTATTAGCTATCTTTGTCTCTTTTGTATATATATGCTTCAACTTCTAGTGTGCTTTAGCTTTCTTTCAATTTCATTAAATCATTTTTGCTTTTTAAACCTTTCGTCTGGTTATGATAGGCCATATTACCACTTTATGCACTCTTTTGAATATAATTTTCAGCAATAAAGATTTATTGATACCTATATAATAACAAAAAAAAGTGTTATATCGATTAATAACAAATATAAAAAATATCCAAAACAACAATGTGATCAGCTGTGATCAGATTATAAAACACTGCCATTTTTAATTGTCAGAATTTTGAATCAAACCCACATTTCTTAATGAAATTCTTTATCTTGTCAATAACACTCTAAGGTACTATAAACATAAATTATCACAAGTTGGTTAATGTACACAATGTTCTAAGTAAGCACTGAAATTTTGAAATGGATCGAAGTTCCTGTTCCAAATTTATATAACAGGTCTGTAAGGAAACTGAGGAGGGGGAAGGGAGGGAATGCTATGAAACTGGAATTGAACTTAGAATCAACCCAGGTGCCAGCAGAATATTTGTTGAAAATTTGGTAGCAATCTGTATTTCTCTTGTCAAAATGTCAACCTATGGTCTAAGAGACCCATTAGGTTGACATTTTGGCCTTGATCTGACTTTTCATTCTAGGGAAATATGGTAAATATTCTTTTATTGATATAGATAGATTTTACCACTGAAAAATATGCTGAAAATGTGATACCAACTTAATTTTTTCTCTTATTTAAGTAATGTCTAAACATCCAATAACATACTTCCGATATGAGTTAGATAAAGCATGCAGTGAGTTATATTTCAGTTACATTCTATTTTTTTATTCAAATTAATTGAATTTTTTTTTTTTATTAACTAAAGTTATATAAAATACAGTTATCTTCTTATCAATTAATTACTAAGATTATAACTTAATAGAACACTTAATAAAACTATAGTTTTACATTCTTGAAACTTAGCCACTTAGTTTAATTACAACTGTATAATATTTATTGTCCTTCTCCCATATACTTTTGTTTCTTTTTTCTACACACACACACACACACACACACACACACACACACACACACACACACACACACACACACACACACACACACACACACACACACACACACACACAAAATGATGCTACATTCATGAGTCTTGCATAACAATACATGTGAAGCATGCACAGATTGCATAAGCTAACAATACTACATTAAAACTACATTTAATCTATGAATTTCTTTTTACATACAAATTATATGGAAAAAAGAAATAATGACTGCTGGATTTCTATTTTCCTGATTTTAATGAAATTTTGGGTAGCTTTACAAATCTTACTATATGAACCAAATATAAAATGTGAAAATCTGTCCGCTGGAAGCCGAGTTGTTACATACAGAGAGACTGAAATATGGACAAAATGTTTAAGACAACAGGTGTTTATGCATATATGCTAACACATCTAACAGTCATAATGAAAATATATATTTTTAAAAGAAACTTTTAACTTCCATAAATTTTTATAGTGACCTCAACTTTTTTATATGCCTTAATTGTACTAGTTTATACTGTAGCCATGCATGAACATTTCCCAATAATTTAATTTTTACCCCTAATCTTTACTATAAAGTTCATTCAAAAAGCATGGCCCCATTTTTTGCTCAGGAAATTTGGAAATATTTATCTCAGTAAAAATTTATATAAAAAAACTTAAAATGTGTTTATAAAAGTACTCAACCTTTTTACTCTTCAGACTGCAGAATTTCAAAACATTCCGACAGAAATTGTTACACTAGTCCATTTCCAAAAATAAGTAAAATAGCAAGATTCATCATAAATAAGAGCTGTAACAGAGATATTAACAGGAGAGCAGGATACAGTGGAAGAACATTTAAAAATAACTGGAAAACATCTATGGGGATAAGAGTGCCCAAGGGGAAAAAATTACCTCCACGATTAGCTAATCTTAAAACATCTTATAACAAAAAATACTAGCGGGCAATAATCATAAATGTTTGAAAAACATCTGTGGGGTATCATACTATAAACAGATGTATAGCCAAACTCTGTACCGAGCATGAAAATGAATTTAGCATTGGCATTAGTTTAGGCATATGATGCAAGAAAGCAAGTTTATATAGCAGTAGCCAAAAAAAAACCCTTCCGGTTTCACTAATTCGGTCACTCCAAATGTTTGTCTAGTTCAGCCTTAAATTTATTTAAGGTATCAACTTCCACAACAACAGATGCAAGCCTCTTCCAGCAACCAACTACCCGCTGGCTAAAGATGACCTTCTGCATGTCAATTCTACTGTCTTTCCTCAATTTGAATCTATGTCCCCTTAGGTTTTTAATCTGAGCAAGTGGAAGTATCCCATCAGAAATGAGCCTGCTCAAACCATTCTCAATCAGATCACCACACAGGTGTCTAGTCTCCAGATGCTGAAACTTTAGCATTAGCAAAGGCACATGTGCAAGAAAGAAAGCTTATATAGCAGCAGCAAAAAAAAAAAAAAAAAAACACACACACACACCTTTCTTATTTCGCACATCCACTCGCTCCAAATGTTTGTGTAGTTCTGTCTTGAATCAATTTAAGCTATCAACTTCTACAATGACAGATGGAAGTTTGTTCCAGCAATCAACCACCTGCTGGCTAAAGGCAAACTTACGCACATCTATCCTACAACTGTCTTTCCTCAATTTCAATTTATGCCCTCTCAGGTGATTATTCTGAGCAAGAGGAAGAATCCATTCAGCATTGAACATGCTCAAACCATTCAAGCCTTTATACACCTCAATCAGATCACCTCACAGGTGCCTAGTCTTCAGACACTGTAATTTGCAAAACTTCAACCTTTCTTCGTGAGAGCAACCCTTTGTTCCATTCACTGATCTTGCTGCCCTTCTGTACTCATTCCAACAGCTCTACATCCTACTTAAAAAATGAGGCCCCCAAATCTGTATACAATACTCAAGGTGCGATGTGACCACTGCCTTATACAAGGGGATAATCACTTCCTTATCCCTGCTAAAAAAATTCCTGTATATCATTGACAAGATACCATAAGCTACTCTTGCAGACCATCTGTACTTATCAGAAAACTTCATATCTGCCTGCACAATTACCCGCAGGTCCTTTTCACTCTCTACCACTGTCAGTATCACACAGTTGATACATTACTCTGGGGTTGCTGCTTCCCATATGTAGTACTTTACAGTCAATGTTAAACTTCAGTTGTCACCTCTCAGCCCACCTGCTCAACTTTTCTAGATTCTGTTGCAGCAGCGTACTGTAATTAGTGTCATTAACGACCCTGTCAACCTTTGTATCATCTGCAAACACGGACATTAAGCCTGATATACCATCAGAAAATATTAATAAATACAGGAAACAACAATGGACCTAACACTGAATCCTGGGGAACTCCACTAATAACATTAGTCCACAAAGAGCAGTGTCCATAACCAGTGCCTCCATTAATTTCTCTGGAATAGAAATTAAACTAACAGGTCTGTAATTACTTGATCCTCCTTTGTGGATTGGGGTCATATTTGCACATCTCCAGTCCATGGGTACCTCCTCTGAGTCCAGGGAAGCTCACATAATTATGGCTAATGGTTTGCTTACTTCCTTTGCAGCCTCCTTTAATATAACTGGATAGATTCCATCCACCCTAGGTGCCTTTCTTGTGTTTATCTTCAACAATTTCTCCTCCACTTTACTCTCAGTTATTACAAGATTATCTAGCTTACTGCCAGAGTTGAATACACCTCTGACATTCCCTTCCCTGAATAACTCCTCATGTGTGAATGTCGATGCAAAATATTCATTTAGTTTGTTCACTACCTGAGCAGGATCATCAATAGTTGAACCATCGATATCAAATGGACCAATTTGATTCATACCCTTCCTTCTAGAGTTTACCTAAGTAAAGAACTCTTTGCATCCTTTGCCAAAGATTTCTCATAATTTGCCTTTGCCTGCCTAACCTCCTTTGTGACTTGGTTACAGACCAGCTTATATCTATCATAGGCTTCCACGTAACCTGTTAATTTATATGTATTCCATGCATTTTTCTTCTCTGCCACATGTCTAACTAGTTTATCTGACATCCATTTAGGCCTAAATCTTGAACAATATTTCTTAGTTGGTATGAAAAGCGTAGTAGCTTCCAAGATTAATTATTTGAATGTTTCCCATTTTGAATTTGCTGTTGGTAAAATCATCAGTTTGTTCCAACGTATAGAATTTAAATACTATCTCAGACGACCGTAGTCACCTTTACGAAAGCAAAAACCCTTCCCTTTACCTTAATGGTAGTTACCTCTTTGAGTAAATCCCGGTTCAGCACACTGTGATCACTGCCACCTAGTGGTTCCTTTACCTGCAGAGTCTTGATGCATGAAGAATCACTACTGATAACCAGATTAAGAGTATTACTCCCTCTAGTTGCCTCCCAAATATGCTGCTGTAGAAAACAATCATCCAATAAATCCACAAAAGCCTTGCTAGTGTGTGAGTGACCAACCCACAAATTCCAGTCAATATCTGGAAAATTAAAATCCCCCATTATAAGACACTGATTTACTGGCCCACTATTTCTCTATGCAGTTGTTTATTACACTCATCAGAGTCATTGGCCTATAACAACACTCCTACTCTCAATTTTGCTTTCCGAGTGCTTAGGTCACAACAAACTGATCGACACTGCACTGTCCAGCCATGTAGACTGGCTTCACTTCCTTGGATTTTATGTGTTTCTTAACCAATAGCATAACCCCTCCTCCCTTCCTATCCTGTCTATCTTTCCTGTACACATTGTACCCCCCAAATTCCAGTTCTGCATTCCTTATATCTGTGTGACACCACGTCTCTGTTATCCCAACAATATCTGCCTTTGAAGTTTTGACCAACACCTCAAATTCATCAAATTTATTTACCAAACTCCTAGCATTGGTGTACACACAAGCATCCATGCACCTGTTTTTATTCTTAGCTACCCTAACACAGCATTTGTATTTAGTTGTTCCGCAATGACTCCCAGTAATCTCAGGAATTCCCTGCACCTTGTTTTCCTGGCTGCTGCTTATTCCAATAGAAGCAGTGCAAGAATCACTTTCACCTCTGCTAGCAGCTACTGTTAATCCATCAGTCCGTGTATCCCCTCAATCTAGCAGTTTTCCAACCCATCTAACACTGCCTCAATAGCATCAGCAAATATTCTTGCACCCTTTCTATTTAAGTGTATCCCATCCCTGTAGAAGCAGTCTCTCCATTAACAAGCACAGACCAGGCTGAGAAAAATTCTACCCCTTGAGCCTTGCACAATCTCTCCAGGGCCGAATTGATCGACAAGGCTCTCACCACATACTCCCTCCTATCGTGTCTGGGCAGAATTGCAGACACTTTCAAATTCAACCCTAACTCACGGCTTTTTTTTTACCATTGACCTGTACTTGTTAAGTAATTACGCCGGTCTCCTACTCTTAATATCATTAGTGCCAACATGTACAACAATATCACCTTTTGTGCCCTTAAAAGATTATATTTGCTCTACAACACCATCAACCTTTCCCCTGGCAGACATACTTTGGTCCTATTCCATCTATCCTTTTTGCACAATAAGTTCCTCGTTTCCCTGATAATAGAGCCACCGACAACAACTAGTTCCTTTGGGACCAGCGCATTCTGCCTTGGGGGTTTCCGCTGTGTTGCATGATGTTCAAGTGCAAGCTCTGGCATTGATGTGGGCAGCTGAGAGCCTGATGGGCCCCTCAATTTAAATCCTTCGAGGGCATGCACCCTGTCCTTCAAGCTCTCATACAGGCCCATAACAATGCTGAGTTGGCACCTGATTTCCGCACACTCCTTACATCACGCACATTCCCCATGGCAATATCATGTCCTGTTCCTGATTGCTCCAGAAACATCAAACAAGCAGTGCATTTCAAAAGGCTGTGATTCAGAGGACAAATGCCCCCCTCAGTTCTCCCCTGAGCCAGAGCACTCCCATTAGTTTGAACCTTTTGCTTTGCTGCTCTGGTCTGAGTCATGATTTCTATTGAATTTCAAATAAAATTCCAATACAAAATATAACCCTAAACTTATATCCCAATGCAGTTATAACACTATATATATGTATTTCAGTATCTCCGTATTTCAGTAATATTATCTCTGAGTTACATTATATGCCTGTCTTATCTCCTGTCATGTTATATGTATTAATTTATAATGTTACGTTTGTAAAAAATTAGGTCATTATATATATTTAGTTAAAAAAGTACAATTTAATTGACAATGAAATTTAACAAGATTAGTAAATTTTACTGATTAATTGATACTACTATACTCATTATCTAGCTTTACGTTAAACCTTACACTATCTAGTTTGGGTTATACATTGTATTGTATAACAATGGCAGCAAGTTACGAACGGTAAATCTACAAACATTAGGTATTAATTACTTTCAAAATCGCGCTATCTAAATTCAAAAAACCCACGGGGTCTGACTAGGTCTAGAAGCTACTTACAGAAAATAATTTAATATAACAATGAAGTCAATAAAACGACTAAATATAATTAAAAACTTGGCGTTCACGGGAGCTGCAAAACTTGTCCAACACATGGAGTAGATACCCTTACCGATAGTAAGTAATAACCTACAAAATCTCTGTCTAAGTTCAAATTAAACTAAGTATTGTTACTAGGAATATAAAGCACTTTTAGAAAATAAATTAATATGCCAATTTAAGTCGATAAAAAAGCAAAAATTTAAGAAAAACTTCTCTATTAGCTGGAGCCATTAAAACTTCCCCTGTTCAAGTGTACTCTCATACCCAAATAAATTGCAGAACTTAAGCCTATCTTGGTAAGAACACCCCTTTGTTCCTCTCACCGATCTTGTTGCCCTTCTCAGTACTCGTTCCAGCAGCTCTACATCCTTCCTAAAATGAAGCCTCTAGACCTGTATGCAGTACTCAAGGTGTGGCTTGATCTTTGCCTTATATCAGGGATAATCACCTCCTTGTCTCTGCTAGAAAAATTCCTATTTATCATTGACAAAACTCCATGACTTGCTCTGTCAGCCCGTCTGGCACTGCTCGGAGAACTTCATATCTGACTGCACAATTACTCACATGTCTTTTTCATTTTCCACCTCCCTGAGTGTAGTACCACACAGTTAGTACATTTCTCTAGGGTTACCACTACCCATATGCAGTACTTTACATTTGTCAATGTAAAACTTTAGTTGCCACTTCTCAAGCCCATCTGCCTAACTTTTCTAGATCCTTTTGCAGTAGCGTACTGTCTTTACTGTCATTAACAACCCTGCCAACCTTTGTAACATCTGCAAACTTGGACATTAGGCCAGATATACCTGCATTGATAAATACACAAAACAACAATGGGACCAGCACCAAACCCTTGGGGACTCCATTAATAACATTAGTCCACATAGAGCAGTTTCCATTTATTACCACTCTCTACTATCTCCCACTGAACCATCTCTTTATTCATTGCAGCAACTTGCCTTTAATGCCATACTGCTCCAATTTGTAAAGCAGTATTCCATTTGGCAGTATCAAAAGCTTTCCTGAAATCCAAGTACCGTATTTTCCCATGTATAAGACGCTCCAACGTATAAGACGCACCTTAATTTTGGGGCCCGAAATTTGAAAAAAAAATGTATTACATAAAGTTATTGAACTCAGGTTTTATTCATCATAAAATTCATACAACTCATCACTGTTAAAACTCCCATCCATTAGCTTGTCCTCATCTGTGTCTGATGACGAATCACTGTCTTCATATATTGCCTCGTCCTCAGTTCTATCTATGGCATTTGAAATGCCACACTTCTTAAATGACTTAACAACGATCTCAAACTTGATATTATCCCAGGATCTTTTCACCCAGGTACAAACTTCTCCTATAGTTGGCTTCTTCACTCTTCCTGCTGGTGTCAAATTGTACCCAGAAGACTTCATCCATTGGTTCCATTCGTCTCTCATGGCAGCTTTGAAGGGTTTGTTAATGCTGACATCAAGTGGTTGGAGCTGGGATGTCAAGCCTCCAGGTATGACGGCAAGTTTTCTTTTTTGCTCTGCAGCAATCTTCTTTGTATTTTTTGTTATGTGTGCCCTGAACTGATCAAGCACCAATAGGGCAGGTTTGCGTAAGAGCCCACCTGGTCTCCTGCTCCAAACTTTCTCAAACCAGATCTTCATCTCATCCTGATCCATCCAACCCTTGTCATGAACGTGGACAATCACTCCTTGAGGAATGTCTTCTTTTGGCATTGTTTTGCGTTTGAAAATCAGCATAGGAGGCAGCTTGTTCCATCAGCACAACAAGCTAGAATAAGTGTATAATGGCTCTTTTCATGTCCATTGTCTTCACAGTTAGTTTTCACCCCCTTCTTATCAACAGTTCTGTTACTTGGGACCTCAAATTGAAGGGGGACTTTGTCCATATTTTCAATCTGTCCCAACTCAAACTTATGTGTCTTCCGACATTGAATGAAAAAAACGATGAAATTCAAGGACCTTCTGCTCATAGCCTTCAGGCATCTTTTGGGAAAGTCTGGTGCGTGTACGTATGCTTAGTCCATTTCGTTTCATGAACCTGAGGAACCAATTGCATCCTCCTTTGAAATCAGTACCTTCTTTTTCATCAGCAATTCTTCTTGCCTCATGCTGAACCATCTTTGTGGACACAGGAATTCCAATTGCCCTTTGCTCCTCAATCCATATCTTCAATTCCCTCTCTAAATCAGGCCATTTTGCTGACTTGCCTCTAATGGCCTTCTTCTGCCGTGGCGTTTTCAGTAGGGTTTCTTCTTCCCGTAGCCAGTCTCGGATTGTTTTCTCAGTTGGAGGAGGACCAAACTTATGTTCAGAAGCACGATTTCCATTCACTTTTAACTTGAATTCAGTACTGTACGAAAATCTTTTCTGAGCCATTTCTGGGAAAACATGGCAAAACATAACCTAATATACCGGTAACAAGTGCGAAACAATGAGCGCAAAGACAACAAGCGCAAAAAAGCGGGAAATGCAAGTTAAAAAAATCTACAACCACTGCATAAGACACACCCAGTTTTTAGACCCCAAATTTTTTGAAAAAAGATGCGTCTTATACATGGGGAAATACGGTATACGATATCAAAATTCTTTTTTGCATTCGGTTCCTTTTTGACTATATCATAGGATCCAATCAAATTTGTCAGACAAGACTTTCCCTTAACAAACTCATGCTGTGTCTGAACTATAACTGCAGTCTTGTCTAGATGATCTTGCAGTGCTTCTTTAAAGAGTGACTCCATTATTTTCCCTGGAACAGAATTTAAACTAACAGGTCTGTAATAACTCATGTCATCCTTTGATCCCCGTTTGTGCAAGGGGTACACATTGGCACATCTCCAGTCCATTGGGACCTCCCCAGAGTCCAAAGAAACTTTCATAATTATGGCTAAGGATTTGCTTACTTCCTTTGCTGCCTCCTTTAATATAACTGGAGAGATCCCATCCACCTGAGGTTCCTTTCTTATGTTCAACTTCAACAATTTCTCCTCCACTTTGCTCTCAGTTATTACAAAATCATTTAGCTCCCTGTTAGAGTTTGATAAGCTTCTGCCCTTTACTTTCCTACAGATTTCCTCATGTGTGAATGTAGGTGTAAAATACTCATTCAGTTTGTCAGCTATCTGAGCAGGGTCATTGTCAAACCACCAATATCAGTACATAAGTTAAGAGCTCTTTGATGTTTTTCTTCACATCCTTTGCCAAGGTTTTCTCGTAATCAGCCTTAGCTTGCCTAACTTCTTTTGTGACTTGATTACAGACTAGCTTATATCTGCCATAGGCTTCTGTGTCACCTGATAATTTATATGCATCCCACACATTTTTCTTCTCTGCCACAAGCCTCAGTAGTTCATCTGACATCCATTTAGGTCTAAATCTTGAACAGTTTTTCTTAGTTGGTATGAAAAGCCTAGTAGCTTCCAAGATTAATTCTTTGAAGGCTTCCCATTTAGAATTCAGTTTTAAACATCATCAGTTGATCCTACTGTATAGAATTTAAAAACTATCTGAGACCCCTGTAGTCACCTTTATAAAAACAAAAACCCTTCCCTTTACCCTTGATGGTAGTTACATCTTTAAGTAAATTTCACATCAGTACACTGTGATCACTGTCACTTAGTGGTTTCTTTATCTGCAAATTCTTAATGCATGAATAATCACTGCTGATAATCAGATCAAGAGTATTACTCCCTCTGGTTGCCCCTTGAGCATGTTGCTGTAGAAAAGCTAGCAGTTTTCCAACCTAACGCTGCCCCGATAGCATCAGCAAATATTCTTTCACCCTTTCTATTTAAGTGTATTCCATCTCTGTCGAAGCTGTCTCTCCTGTTAGCAAGCACAGACCACTCTGAAGAAAAATTTTTTTTTCAGCGTTCAAAAATTTGAACAAGAATCACTGATCTTCATGTATAGATGCTGTGAAACTCTAGAAAATGAGTGAGATTATACACAAAAATACAGTATTTAAACAAGACGTAAAAAAACTTACACTAATTTTCAACTTTCTTTAACAAACTCTGCAGAGAAAAAATTGTGGAGGCAAAACTTTGAGTGACTCTTGTATAAGTGCTATAAAATAAAAAAATCACCCTTTTAACAGCAATAGTAGTGTTTCCCCCTATTTGTTTCACATTTCTTAATCTACATGGATACTTCTGCTTATCATAATACTCCATTCTTAGAAACTTATATGTTCTGCATAAAGGCCTTTTATAACTAGGATTAAGGCATAAAAGAAAAAAAAAACTTGGATGCAGCTCCAATTGAAGCCATATCTAAGTTATTTTCTTTCTTTTTCAGGAAAATGTCTCACCTTTCTATGGATCTGTCTGAAAATATGCAGAGAAAGGAATATCTAGTTCTCTGCATTTTATATCAGCTCATGATATAGTTGCAAACATTTCTCATGGAAATTAGTCTTTCAGGTCAAAGAGAAATAAAAGAAAGATTCTTTAGCAATGATGTTTTATCAAATTCCTATCAATATTTTAAAAGACTTTGGGTGTCAGGAAGCAAAATGTAAACTACTGTTAAGGAAAATAATAGGCATCTAAAAGTAAGTAATGTCTACAAATGTTAAATTTATGGCCAGTACATTTGCTAAATGCTTTAGAAATTACTGAATGCAACCACTATCTTATAAAAATATGATATATTTTAATATAAATAAATAAATTTTCTGTTTATAGCTTGGTAAAGCCCCACACATGGACAGAAAAATTATATTTACATTTCCCCACGACATAAAAAAGTTGCTTTCGTATAAACAGCAGGATATGAGGAGGATGTGCATTTTCTAAAATTTAAATTTTGCAGAACAGGTGCATAGAATTTGAATTCAGACAGAAAGTAATTAGTCTTAATAAATTCAAAGACGAACTGGAGAAATTACTGAAATAATGGGCAAGTGAAGTGGTTTTTTTTTTCTGCTGTTGTATAAGCTTTCTTCCTTGCATCATTTTGCCAATACTAATACCAGACAAAAAGGAAAAAGATTTTAATTTGCATACAAATATATAAAAAACATACATGAATATAACAAGCATATCAAATAACTTTTAAGCCTTCAGGGACAGTACAAGGGTTTTGCCACTTTTGACTCATTTGAAGAGGTCTGGATTTAAATTCTGTTGAAGGTTGGGAAAGTCATACAGGGCTGATCTCAGGCAGAGTGAACAGAAGTTTTCCTAGTAAGTTATTCTAGTTTTTAAGCCTACTGCTTAAAATGCAAATTGGTCCATAAACATTACTTGTATAGACACAATACAATGGCACAATACTGTGCAAATGCTGTTGTGCATAAGATCAAGGACAACAAGAAATAATTGATAAGCTCAATAAGCTATATAAAAGGAGAAATAAAGGAAATCAAGACATATAAAAGCAAACATAAAACACTGTCAATGTTAACACATCTACATTAGCATATGATCAATTTATGATTTTAGGCTGACAATATAAAGTATGCATATAACAAATACAAATGAGATTAATTTGTTGTTTGCAGGGGTGCACTGTCATGAACAGCAGTGCTCTTTTTGACAGTAGACCAGTCCTTTTCTGAGAATGATATTCTTCAGCTAGTTCAGTATTGCTTGATGTGTAGCCGTATTGATGATCACATTGTGTGTGTGTGTGGGGGGGGGGTGAAATCCACCAGAACAACTCCCCACTAAAAAGTGGTTGCCAATGCCTTTCCTGCACTTTGCTTTGTCTTGATTTCCTGCTTCTACATATCACTGCAGGTTGGTGAGCAATGCTTCCATGTGCTTTCTTGTGTTCATTGTTCACTTGATCATCATCTGCTGTAGACTTTTGCAGTCCAGATGCTCATGCACAGAATTGCATATGGTTCCATATGAAAGGTGAAATCTCTCCTTCAACTGCACAAGAGATGTCTTTCTACTTGCACTGTTGTATTGATGTTTTTGGATGATATGGATGAATGCTCACTACTGTTACTGCCCTCTATGCTTGCCTGACTGCTGACAAACTTACAAGATAACTTCCTCATGGATTGCACTAGCATGACATTGGCTATACACAGTCATGAGTTTCTGGGGGATTTCACTAGTGGGGAAATCTACTAGTAACTTACTGCTTGTATCCCTATTGGTGTAAACACATTCATTATGGCAATTTCAGTATTTCAGTATTCCAGCTAGCAAAGCATCAGTGTGCAGCTGCCTGTCACTTACTAGTGAAACCACATACTAATGAATCCTTGAGCTTGTGATTCATTTAGCAGTAAGCTGCACAGGTAAATCAAATGGAGCATAGCAAAACTCTAGGCACTTCAACTTGCACAGAATGTAATCTGTCATTAAGTTCTTAAAGGAATAAAAATTATCCTCAGATGCTTCATATCTCCCTGTACTGCTTCTTCAATGACTGAAATGTTGTCCTTATTACCATCAGTTTCACAGGCACGAAGACTATGGTCGTGTAAAATTATATTTTAATGATTTGAAACTAAGCTATTTGAGAAAGACTGGCAAGTCATAAGACCTTGAGTACATTTGGGTTAAAAGATTAAACTTTTCAGAAGAGTAAAAAAAAAAGAGTGCTATACTGACTAAACAAAAAAAAAAAAAAAAAAAACTTTCAGTGAAAATTATTTATAGTTGAACCTGCACCTAAGGATTACAGGCATGTTTTTCACCCTGTATCCCACCAATTATTCTGTGCCTAAGGTCTAGATTAATATTGAATGCAGCATTAAGCAAATATATAAGAGTTGCTCTGAAACAAAAAGCCTCCAAAATTTTTGTTAGATGTCACTGCAGGTATGCCAATTTAAATAATATGTTACATTCTTCAAGTCATTCAAATATTACATTTATTTTTCACACATTTACCACCACTTTGTACATATTTACTCAACCACGGAAACAGAGCTTGCATCACTCTCTTTCATAAAAGTTGCTGTCAGCTTTTGAGAGCCACAATGACAGCATCGTCATCAACAAACTTTTCTCCAACAAGGGCCATCCCTCATGGAGTCAAACAAGTGAAAGTTGATATAGCAAGGTCAGAACTGTATGGGGGTTAGGCATTGTTAGGCAAAGAGAAATTTTTCTTTCTATCTGGACTCACCTTTGCAATTCATGTCTTCAGCTTCTTCAGTGTTTCCACATAGTGAGTAGGATTGATCATGTGTCTCCTTCCCACAATTTCACAAGGATAATTCTTTTTCATCCCAAAAAAACAGAACATGATTTTTTTTCAGTAGATGCTGAAGTTTGAATTTCTTCTGTATAAGTGAATCCTTGCATCACCACTCCACAAACTGCTGCTTTCACACCAGTTTACAGTGACGTACCCAGGTCTCATATTCAGTGATGATTCTGTCAAGAAAATCGATGCATAGTTTTCTACTGCCCCAGAAAGTTAGCATATTCTTGCACTCACTGTTCCCTGTGATATGGTGTTGGCACATGTGGAAACTACCTGGTACACAATTTGTGTCCCATATTTTCCAGAATTGTTTTCAACACATTAAAGTCTATTTACACTCTTACACATTTCCCAGGTCTTAACTGCACTGGTCTTTACAAATCAGTTTACTCTCTCTCTCTCTCTCTCTCTCTCTCTCTCTCTCTCTCTCTCCTCATTTTCTGCCATTGCTGCAAGAATATTGTTGCACGCTTGTGCACCTTAGATCTGGATGCCTAAAGTTGACATATTTTTTAGCCCATTTTGGCCAAAATTTATCATATACTATATATTTTTAAAGTATTTGTAGACATTATTACAACTTTATTTTAATATTTTATTTTTTTTTTAGTACAGTCAGTCCTCGTATAACATGTGTTTACATTACACGAATTCGATCATACACAATTTATAAATAGGGGAACTATATCATATATAACATGAACCAAATTCCGCTATGCACGATTCGCCTTTGTGTTTATAAGAAATGGCAGTCGAACGCAGAATCACCCGAACTGAACGCAAACACAATAGGAATGAAGAGAAGATTCTGAAAACGTATTTATGTTTTTTATATCAGTGAAGGGGGAAACACATTCATCATAATAACGTAAAAACCCACACAATTCCAGCTATTGGTATTATCAAAAATGCAATTAGATCGAGCTTATTACCAGTTTATAACAGATTCCACTAGCAGAAATGCAACTGAAATTGTTTTTATTGTTTTATGGTAGTAACCCCTAGAAATCTCTTTCTCATCTAGCAGATCTCCACAACTAATAAATACGGAGTACACTATTAGCTCTGTGATCATCGAAAGGTGCGACCAAGTTAATGACTTGGGGATTCTCTTCTCCAGCAGTGCTAATTCGATGCCCATGTCCTTAAAATCACCAGCAAAACATTCAAAACACTGGGATTCAAATGGAACACTTACAAGTTCAAAACTACAGATGTGCGTTATCCTTTATGAAACTATTGTTCTGCCAATCCTTGAATTCAGTTCACCCATCTGAAATCCTCACATAAAGACTTTAACTAACAAACTGAAGCAGTCCAAAAAATTTTGTCCATTTCCTTACGTACCATAAATCCACTATTCTATCACTCAGTGTATTATTAATCGCTGTGTGATTACTTTCATCTGAGGCCTCTGTTGCACTAGAAGAATTAGCTGCTGACATCACCCTTCTAGCCAAAGTAATCACTGGAATTTATGAAGCATCTGATATCCCTAGCAAAATCAACTTCATTGCTACTTGTAGACAAGTCAGGAACCTTACACTGTTTCATGTTGACTCTGCCACCACGGACTTTAGAAGTTCAGTCACTGAACAGAATCAGCAAATGACTCTCTCATCGATTTCTTGACAGACTCCCAACCACTGATGAACTCTATCCACAAGTTTGCTTAAATTGCAAAGTGACTAGCTTGATCTAATGTAGTTTATTATTATTATTTGTTTTATTATTTTCTATTCTCTAACTGATTAATTATTACTTGTTTTACTGGTAACTTAACTTAATGCAATCCTCTTTAGTACACAAGATTTTAATGTTTGAATCTATATCAATGTTGTATCTCGTTGATCTATTGTTATGGTTGAGCTTCATTGTTCTGATCTCAGATACACTGTTACGGTTTACCTGTTGTATATCTTGTTAATTAAAATTAAAAAAAAAATCAAACAATAAAAAAAAATTGCTTTAGTAAAATGTGAGCTAGTGAGGTGTTATAGTGTCCCTGCCTTTATGGTGTGTTTTTCAGTGCAACATGCACACAGCTTTGTTATGTGTATCAAGTGTGCCTTCTCATTTTGTAATTGTGCTTTATTCCCTAACAAATAGTAAATACTTAAAATGTGTGAAAAGGAAGCATTCCTGGTGAAGACTCTACAGATTCAGAGAGAAAAAGAAAAGCATTATCAATATACTCAGGTGGACTGGATCAAAAATCTTACACAGGAAAATTTGTAGTGGCCTCATATTAGCGTTTATGGCCAAAATCACAACCGGCCTCATGCCCACCGGTGTTCCCCAGTAAGGCTTATGGCCAGTTTCACTTCTGTTGACAGAGAAAATATGAAATGTGGACATTTTGAGGAAATGAAAGAACATGTGATACTGCACGAGCTACAGCCTAAATGAGGCAAATGCCGAGAATTAGAAGAATGCAG